>NC_142715.1:24610882-24763382 GCF_055471065.1 Atractosteus spatula | reverse complement strand
CTCGCTGGCACCCTTCTTATAGAGAGGACAGCTCCGTCACCTCTTTTACGACGCTGCTTTTTTTCCCTTGCGTTTTTCTCTTCTTCCCACGTTCTCTCTCTTCACTGCCTTCGTCCCCGCTCTATTTCACTTCAGCCTTTCACTCTTGCTTCCTTCCAATGAGGACGGAGCTGCGGGAGAAAGGGCGCTATAGAGGATCGCTGTGGAGAGCTGCTGCTGTGCTTTGACATCTGAGCTCTGTGGAAAACGATCTCAATACAATTCTGAAAAACGCGACTCCCCGAACGCCAGCCGAACAAGTCTCCACAGCCGAAGCGCTGTGTCTCTTTTCAGCTGGCGATAAACCTTTCCTCGATCCTTTGCGGACTTGTAAAACTGTTCATGATCAGAATAAAAAACGCTCACGCTAATACACAAGCACCCGTGTCTCGCCAAAGCTGACAAATAAACAGACGGACAAGCCGCACTGCACGTGTGAACAGGGGAATGAGCGAGCGAGCGGGGATAGGGCGCCTCCTGCGCTTAAAAGCTTACAGCACCTGGTATTCCCAGGCGGTCTCCCATCCAAGTACTAACCAGGCCCATCCCTGTTTAGCTTCCGAGATCAGACGAGATCAGGCGTGCTCAAGGGGGTGTGGCCGTAAGCGAGAGCAAGGCTCGCTGGCACCCTTCTTATAGAGAGGACAGCTCCGTCACCTCTTTTACGACGCTGCTTTTTTTCCCTTGCGTTTTTCTCTTCTTCCCACGTTCTCTCTCTTCACTGCCTTCGTCCCCGCTCTATTTCACTTCAGCCTTTCACTCTTGCTTCCTTCCAATGAGGACGGAGCTGCGGGAGAAAGGGCGCTATAGAGGATCGCTGTGGAGAGCTGCTGCTGTGCTTTGACATCTGAGCTCTGTGGAAAACGATCTCAATACAATTCTGAAAAACGCGACTCCCCGAACGCCAGCCGAACAAGTCTCCACAGCCGAAGCGCTGTGTCTCTTTTCAGCTGGCGATAAACCTTTCCTCGATCCTTTGCGGACTTGTAAAACTGTTCATGATCAGAATAAAAAACGCTCACGCTAATACACAAGCACCCGTGTCTCGCCAAAGCTGACAAATAAACAGACGGACAAGCCGCACTGCACGTGTGAACAGGGGAATGAGCGAGCGAGCGGGGATAGGGCGCCTCCTGCGCTTAAAAGCTTACAGCACCTGGTATTCCCAGGCGGTCTCCCATCAAAGTACTAACCAGGCCCATCCCTGTTTAGCTTCCGAGATCAGACGAGATCAGGCGTGCTCAAGGGGGTGTGGCCGTAAGCGAGAGCAAGGCTCGCTGGCACCCTTCTTATAGAGAGGACAGCTCCGTCACCTCTTTTACGACGCTGCTTTTTTTCCCTTGCGTTTTTCTCTTCTTCCCACGTTCTCTCTCTTCACTGCCTTCGTCCCCGCTCTATTTCACTTCAGCCTTTCACTCTTGCTTCCTTCCAATGAGGACGGAGCTGCGGGAGAAAGGGCGCTATAGAGGATCGCTGTGGAGAGCTGCTGCTGTGCTTTGACATCTGAGCTCTGTGGAAAACGATCTCAATACAATTCTGAAAAACGCGACTCCCCGAACGCCAGCCGAACAAGTCTCCACAGCCGAAGCGCTGTGTCTCTTTTCAGCTGGCGATAAACCTTTCCTCGATCCTTTGCGGACTTGTAAAACTGTTCATGATCAGAATAAAAAACGCTCACGCTAATACACAAGCACCCGTGTCTCGCCAAAGCTGACAAATAAACAGACGGACAAGCCGCACTGCACGTGTGAACAGGGGAATGAGCGAGCGAGCGGGGATAGGGCGCCTCCTGCGCTTAAAAGCTTACAGCACCTGGTATTCCCAGGCGGTCTCCCATCCAAGTACTAACCAGGCCCATCCCTGTTTAGCTTCCGAGATCAGACGAGATCAGGCGTGCTCAAGGGGGTGTGGCCGTAAGCGAGAGCAAGGCTCGCTGGCACCCTTCTTATAGAGAGGACAGCTCCGTCACCTCTTTTACGACGCTGCTTTTTTTCCCTTGCGTTTTTCTCTTCTTCCCACGTTCTCTCTCTTCACTGCCTTCGTCCCCGCTCTATTTCACTTCAGCCTTTCACTCTTGCTTCCTTCCAATGAGGACGGAGCTGCGGGAGAAAGGGCGCTATAGAGGATCGCTGTGGAGAGCTGCTGCTGTGCTTTGACATCTGAGCTCTGTGGAAAACGATCTCAATACAATTCTGAAAAACGCGACTCCCCGAACGCCAGCCGAACAAGTCTCCACAGCCGAAGCGCTGTGTCTCTTTTCAGCTGGCGATAAACCTTTCCTCGATCCTTTGCGGACTTGTAAAACTGTTCATGATCAGAATAAAAAACGCTCACGCTAATACACAAGCACCCGTGTCTCGCCAAAGCTGACAAATAAACAGACGGACAAGCCGCACTGCACGTGTGAACAGGGGAATGAGCGAGCGAGCGGGGATAGGGCGCCTCCTGCGCTTAAAAGCTTACAGCACCTGGTATTCCCAGGCGGTCTCCCATCCAAGTACTAACCAGGCCCATCCCTGTTTAGCTTCCGAGATCAGACGAGATCAGGCGTGCTCAAGGGGGTGTGGCCGTAAGCGAGAGCAAGGCTCGCTGGCACCCTTCTTATAGAGAGGACAGCTCCGTCACCTCTTTTACGACGCTGCTTTTTTCTTGCTTCCTTCCAATGAGGACGGAGCTGCGGGAGAAAGGGCGCTATAGAGGATCGCTGTGGAGAGCTGCTGCTGTGCTTTGACATCTGAGCTCTGTGGAAAACGATCTCAATACAATTCTGAAAAACGCGACTCCCCGAACGCCAGCCGAACAAGTCTCCACAGCCGAAGCGCTGTGTCTCTTTTCAGCTGGCGATAAACCTTTCCTCGATCCTTTGCGGACTTGTAAAACTGTTCATGATCAGAATAAAAAACGCTCACGCTAATACACAAGCACCCGTGTCTCGCCAAAGCTGACAAATAAACAGACGGACAAGCCGCACTGCACGTGTGAACAGGGGAATGAGCGAGCGAGCGGGGATAGGGCGCCTCCTGCGCTTAAAAGCTTACAGCACCTGGTATTCCCAGGCGGTCTCCCATCCAAGTACTAACCAGGCCCATCCCTGTTTAGCTTCCGAGACCAGACGAGATCAGGCGTGCTCAAGGGGGTGTGGCCGTAAGCGAGAGCAAGGCTCGCTGGCACCCTTCTTATAGAGAGGACAGCTCCGTCACCTCTTTTACGACGCTGCTTTTTTCTTGCTTCCTTCCAATGAGGACGGAGCTGCGGGAGAAAGGGCGCTATAGAGGATCGCTGTGGAGAGCTGCTGCTGTGCTTTGACATCTGAGCTCTGTGGAAAACGATCTCAATACAATTCTGAAAAACGCGACTCCCCGAACGCCAGCCGAACAAGTCTCCACAGCCGAAGCGCTGTGTCTCTTTTCAGCTGGCGATAAACCTTTCCTCGATCCTTTGCGGACTTGTAAAACTGTTCATGATCAGAATAAAAAACGCTCACGCTAATACACAAGCACCCGTGTCTCGCCAAAGCTGACAAATAAACAGACGGACAAGCAGCACTGCACGTGTGAACAGGGGAATGAGCGAGCGAGCGGGGATAGGGCGCCTCCTGCGCTTAAAAGCTTACAGCACCTGGTATTCCCAGGCGGTCTCCCATCCAAGTACTAACCAGGCCCATCCCTGTTTAGCTTCCGAGATCAGACGAGATCAGGCGTGCTCAAGGGGGTGTGGCCGTAAGCGAGAGCAAGGCTCGCTGGCACCCTTCTTATAGAGAGGACAGCTCCGTCACCTCTTTTACGACGCTGCTTTTTTTCCCTTGCGTTTTTCTCTTCTTCCCACGTTCTCTCTCTTCACTGCCTTCGTCCCCGCTCTATTTCACTTCAGCCTTTCACTCTTGCTTCCTTCCAATGAGGACGGAGCTGCGGGAGAAAGGGCGCTATAGAGGATCGCTGTGGAGAGCTGCTGCTGTGCTTTGACATCTGAGCTCTGTGGAAAACGATCTCAATACAATTCTGAAAAACGCGACTCCCCGAACGCCAGCCGAACAAGTCTCCACAGCCGAAGCGCTGTGTCTCTTTTCAGCTGGCGATAAACCTTTCCTCGATCCTTTGCGGACTTGTAAAACTGTTCATGATCAGAATAAAAAACGCTCACGCTAATACACAAGCACCCGTGTCTCGCCAAAGCTGACAAATAAACAGACGGACAAGCCGCACTGCACGTGTGAACAGGGGAATGAGCGAGCGAGCGGGGATAGGGCGCCTCCTGCGCTTAAAAGCTTACAGCACCTGGTATTCCCAGGCGGTCTCCCATCCAAGTACTAACCAGGCCCATCCCTGTTTAGCTTCCGAGATCAGACGAGATCAGGCGTGCTCAAGGGGGTGTGGCCGTAAGCGAGAGCAAGGCTCGCTGGCACCCTTCTTATAGAGAGGACAGCTCCGTCACCTCTTTTACGACGCTGCTTTTTTTCCCTTGCGTTTTTCTCTTCTTCCCACGTTCTCTCTCTTCACTGCCTTCGTCCCCGCTCTATTTCACTTCAGCCTTTCACTCTTGCTTCCTTCCAATGAGGACGGAGCTGCGGGAGAAAGGGCGCTATAGAGGATCGCTGTGGAGAGCTGCTGCTGTGCTTTGACATCTGAGCTCTGTGGAAAACGATCTCAATACAATTCTGAAAAACGCGACTCCCCGAACGCCAGCCGAACAAGTCTCCACAGCCGAAGCGCTGTGTCTCTTTTCAGCTGGCGATAAACCTTTCCTCGATCCTTTGCGGACTTGTAAAACTGTTCATGATCAGAATAAAAAACGCTCACGCTAATACACAAGCACCCGTGTCTCGCCAAAGCTGACAAATAAACAGACGGACAAGCCGCACTGCACGTGTGAACAGGGGAATGAGCGAGCGAGCGGGGATAGGGCGCCTCCTGCGCTTTAAAGCTTACAGCACCTGGCATTCCCAGGCGGTCTCCCATCCAAGTACTAACCAGGCCCATCCCTGTTTAGCTTCCGAGATCAGACGAGATCAGGCGTGCTCAAGGGGGTGTGGCCGTAAGCGAGAGCAAGGCTCGCTGGCACCCTTCTTATAGAGAGGACAGCTCCGTCACCTCTTTTACGACGCTGCTTTTTTTCCCTTGCGTTTTTCTCTTCTTCCCACGTTCTCTCTCTTCACTGCCTTCGTCCCCGCTCTATTTCACTTCAGCCTTTCACTCTTGCTTCCTTCCAATGAGGACGGAGCTGCGGGAGAAAGGGCGCTATAGAGGATCGCTGTGGAGAGCTGCTGCTGTGCTTTGACATCTGAGCTCTGTGGAAAACGATCTCAATACAATTCTGAAAAACGCGACTCCCCGAACGCCAGCCGAACAAGTCTCCACAGCCGAAGCGCTGTGTCTCTTTTCAGCTGGCGATAAACCTTTCCTCGATCCTTTGCGGACTTGTAAAACTGTTCATGATCAGAATAAAAAACGCTCACGCTAATACACAAGCACCCGTGTCTCGCCAAAGCTGACAAATAAACAGACGGACAAGCCGCACTGCACGTGTGAACAGGGGAATGAGCGAGCGAGCGGGGATAGGGCGCCTCCTGCGCTTAAAAGCTTACAGCACCTGGTATTCCCAGGCGGTCTCCCATCCAAGTACTAACCAGGCCCATCCCTGTTTAGCTTCCGAGATCAGACGAGATCAGGCGTGCTCAAGGGGGTGTGGCCGTAAGCGAGAGCAAGGCTCGCTGGCACCCTTCTTATAGAGAGGACAGCTCCGTCACCTCTTTTACGACGCTGCTTTTTTCTTGCTTCCTTCCAATGAGGACGGAGCTGCGGGAGAAAGGGCGCTATAGAGGATCGCTGTGGAGAGCTGCTGCTGTGCTTTGACATCTGAGCTCTGTGGAAAACGATCTCAATACAATTCTGAAAAACGCGACTCCCCGAACGCCAGCCGAACAAGTCTCCACAGCCGAAGCGCTGTGTCTCTTTTCAGCTGGCGATAAACCTTTCCTCGATCCTTTGCGGACTTGTAAAACTGTTCATGATCAGAATAAAAAACGCTCACGCTAATACACAAGCACCCGTGTCTCGCCAAAGCTGACAAATAAACAGACGGACAAGCCGCACTGCACGTGTGAACAGGGGAATGAGCGAGCGAGCGGGGATAGGGCGCCTCCTGCGCTTAAAAGCTTACAGCACCTGGTATTCCCAGGCGGTCTCCCATCCAAGTACTAACCAGGCCCATCCCTGTTTAGCTTCCGAGATCAGACGAGATCAGGCGTGCTCAAGGGGGTGTGGCCGTAAGCGAGAGCAAGGCTCGCTGGCACCCTTCTTATAGAGAGGACAGCTCCGTCACCTCTTTTACGACGCTGCTTTTTTCTTGCTTCCTTCCAATGAGGACGGAGCTGCGGGAGAAAGGGCGCTATAGAGGATCGCTGTGGAGAGCTGCTGCTGTGCTTTGACATCTGAGCTCTGTGGAAAACGATCTCAATACAATTCTGAAAAACGCGACTCCCCGAACGCCAGCCGAACAAGTCTCCACAGCCGAAGCGCTGTGTCTCTTTTCAGCTGGCGATAAACCTTTCCTCGATCCTTTGCGGACTTGTAAAACTGTTCATGATCAGAATAAAAAACGCTCACGCTAATACACAAGCACCCGTGTCTCGCCAAAGCTGACAAATAAACAGACGGACAAGCCGCACTGCACGTGTGAACAGGGGAATGAGCGAGCGAGCGGGGATAGGGCGCCTCCTGCGCTTAAAAGCTTACAGCACCTGGTATTCCCAGGCGGTCTCCCATCCAAGTACTAACCAGGCCCATCCCTGTTTAGCTTCCGAGATCAGACGAGATCAGGCGTGCTCAAGGGGGTGTGGCCGTAAGCGAGAGCAAGGCTCGCTGGCACCCTTCTTATAGAGAGGACAGCTCCGTCACCTCTTTTACGACGCTGCTTTTTTTCCCTTGCGTTTTTCTCTTCTTCCCACGTTCTCTCTCTTCACTCCCTTCGTCCCCGCTCTATTTCACTTCAGCCTTTCACTCTTGCTTCCTTCCAATGAGGACGGAGCTGCGGGAGAAAGGGCGCTATAGAGGATCGCTGTGGAGAGCTGCTGCTGTGCTTTGACATCTGAGCTCTGTGGAAAACGATCTCAATACAATTCTGAAAAACGCGACTCCCCGAACGCCAGCCGAACAAGTCTCCACAGCCGAAGCGCTGTGTCTCTTTTCAGCTGGCGATAAACCTTTCCTCGATCCTTTGCGGACTTGTAAAACTGTTCATGATCAGAATAAAAAACGCTCACGCTAATACACAAGCACCCGTGTCTCGCCAAAGCTGACAAATAAACAGACGGACAAGCCGCACTGCACGTGTGAACAGGGGAATGAGCGAGCGAGCGGGGATAGGGCGCCTCCTGCGCTTAAAAGCTTACAGCACCTGGTATTCCCAGGCGGTCTCCCATCCAAGTACTAACCAGGCCCATCCCTGTTTAGCTTCCGAGATCAGACGAGATCAGGCGTGCTCAAGGGGGTGTGGCCGTAAGCGAGAGCAAGGCTCGCTGGCACCCTTCTTATAGAGAGGACAGCTCCGTCACCTCTTTTACGACGCTGCTTTTTTTCCCTTGCGTTTTTCTCTTCTTCCCACGTTCTCTCTCTTCACTGCCTTCGTCCCCGCTCTATTTCACTTCAGCCTTTCACTCTTGCTTCCTTCCAATGAGGACGGAGCTGCGGGAGAAAGGGCGCTATAGAGGATCGCTGTGGAGAGCTGCTGCTGTGCTTTGACATCTGAGCTCTGTGGAAAACGATCTCAATACAATTCTGAAAAACGCGACTCCCCGAACGCCAGCCGAACAAGTCTCCACAGCCGAAGCGCTGTGTCTCTTTTCAGCTGGCGATAAACCTTTCCTCGATCCTTTGCGGACTTGTAAAACTGTTCATGATCAGAATAAAAAACGCTCACGCTAATACACAAGCACCCGTGTCTCGCCAAAGCTGACAAATAAACAGACGGACAAGCCGCACTGCACGTGTGAACAGGGGAATGAGCGAGCGAGCGGGGATAGGGCGCCTCCTGCGCTTAAAAGCTTACAGCACCTGGTATTCCCAGGCGGTCTCCCATCCAAGTACTAACCAGGCCCATCCCTGTTTAGCTTCCGAGATCAGACGAGATCAGGCGTGCTCAAGGGGGTGTGGCCGTAAGCGAGAGCGAGGCTCGCTGGCACCCTTCTTATAGAGAGGACAGCTCCGTCACCTCTTTTACGACGCTGCTTTTTTCTTGCTTCCTTCCAATGAGGACGGAGCTGCGGGAGAAAGGGCGCTATAGAGGATCGCTGTGGAGAGCTGCTGCTGTGCTTTGACATCTGAGCTCTGTGGAAAACGATCTCAATACAATTCTGAAAAACGCGACTCCCCGAACGCCAGCCGAACAAGTCTCCACAGCCGAAGCGCTGTGTCTCTTTTCAGCTGGCGATAAACCTTTCCTCGATCCTTTGCGGACTTGTAAAACTGTTCATGATCAGAATAAAAAACGCTCACGCTAATACACAAGCACCCGTGTCTCGCCAAAGCTGACAAATAAACAGACGGACAAGCCGCACTGCACGTGTGAACAGGGGAATGAGCGAGCGAGCGGGGATAGGGCGCCTCCTGCGCTTAAAAGCTTACAGCACCTGGTATTCCCAGGCGGTCTCCCATCCAAGTACTAACCAGGCCCATCCCTGTTTAGCTTCCGAGATCAGACGAGATCAGGCGTGCTCAAGGGGGTGTGGCCGTAAGCGAGAGCAAGGCTCGCTGGCACCCTTCTTATAGAGAGGACAGCTCCGTCACCTCTTTTACGACGCTGCTTTTTTTCCCTTGCGTTTTTCTCTTCTTCCCACGTTCTCTCTCTTCACTGCCTTCGTCCCCGCTCTATTTCACTTCAGCCTTTCACTCTTGCTTCCTTCCAATGAGGACGGAGCTGCGGGAGAAAGGGCGCTATAGAGGATCGCTGTGGAGAGCTGCTGCTGTGCTTTGACATCTGAGCTCTGTGGAAAACGATCTCAATACAATTCTGAAAAACGCGACTCCCCGAACGCCAGCCGAACAAGTCTCCACAGCCGAAGCGCTGTGTCTCTTTTCAGCTGGCGATAAACCTTTCCTCGATCCTTTGCGGACTTGTAAAACTGTTCATGATCAGAATAAAAAACGCTCACGCTAATACACAAGCACCCGTGTCTCGCCAAAGCTGACAAATAAACAGACGGACAAGCCGCACTGCACGTGTGAACAGGGGAATGAGCGAGCGAGCGGGGATAGGGCGCCTCCTGCGCTTAAAAGCTTACAGCACCTGGTATTCCCAGGCGGTCTCCCATCCAAGTACTAACCAGGCCCATCCCTGTTTAGCTTCCGAGATCAGACGAGATCAGGCGTGCTCAAGGGGGTGTGGCCGTAAGCGAGAGCAAGGCTCGCTGGCACCCTTCTTATAGAGAGGACAGCTCCGTCACCTCTTTTACGACGCTGCTTTTTTTCCCTTGCGTTTTTCTCTTCTTCCCACGTTCTCTCTCTTCACTGCCTTCGTCCCCGCTCTATTTCACTTCAGCCTTTCACTCTTGCTTCCTTCCAATGAGGACGGAGCTGCGGGAGAAAGGGCGCTATAGAGGATCGCTGTGGAGAGCTGCTGCTGTGCTTTGACATCTGAGCTCTGTGGAAAACGATCTCAATACAATTCTGAAAAACGCGACTCCCCGAACGCCAGCCGAACAAGTCTCCACAGCCGAAGCGCTGTGTCTCTTTTCAGCTGGCGATAAACCTTTCCTCGATCCTTTGCGGACTTGTAAAACTGTTCATGATCAGAATAAAAAACGCTCACGCTAATACACAAGCACCCGTGTCTCGCCAAAGCTGACAAATAAACAGACGGACAAGCCGCACTGCACGTGTGAACAGGGGAATGAGCGAGCGAGCGGGGATAGGGCGCCTCCTGCGCTTAAAAGCTTACAGCACCTGGTATTCCCAGGCGGTCTCCCATCCAAGTACTAACCAGGCCCATCCCTGTTTAGCTTCCGAGATCAGACGAGATCAGGCGTGCTCAAGGGGGTGTGGCCGTAAGCGAGAGCAAGGCTCGCTGGCACCCTTCTTATAGAGAGGACAGCTCCGTCACCTCTTTTACGACGCTGCTTTTTTTCCCTTGCGTTTTTCTCTTCTTCCCACGTTCTCTCTCTTCACTGCCTTCGTCCCCGCTCTATTTCACTTCAGCCTTTCACTCTTGCTTCCTTCCAATGAGGACGGAGCTGCGGGAGAAAGGGCGCTATAGAGGATCGCTGTGGAGAGCTGCTGCTGTGCTTTGACATCTGAGCTCTGTGGAAAACGATCTCAATACAATTCTGAAAAACGCGACTCCCCGAACGCCAGCCGAACAAGTCTCCACAGCCGAAGCGCTGTGTCTCTTTTCAGCTGGCGATAAACCTTTCCTCGATCCTTTGCGGACTTGTAAAACTGTTCATGATCAGAATAAAAAACGCTCACGCTAATACACAAGCACCCGTGTCTCGCCAAAGCTGACAAATAAACAGACGGACAAGCCGCACTGCACGTGTGAACAGGGGAATGAGCGAGCGAGCGGGGATAGGGCGCCTCCTGCGCTTAAAAGCTTACAGCACCTGGTATTCCCAGGCGGTCTCCCATCCAAGTACTAACCAGGCCCATCCCTGTTTAGCTTCCGAGATCAGACGAGATCAGGCGTGCTCAAGGGGGTGTGGCCGTAAGCGAGAGCAAGGCTCGCTGGCACCCTTCTTATAGAGAGGACAGCTCCGTCACCTCTTTTACGACGCTGCTTTTTTCTTGCTTCCTTCCAATGAGGACGGAGCTGCGGGAGAAAGGGCGCTATAGAGGATCGCTGTGGAGAGCTGCTGCTGTGCTTTGACATCTGAGCTCTGTGGAAAACGATCTCAATACAATTCTGAAAAACGCGACTCCCCGAACGCCAGCCGAACAAGTCTCCACAGCCGAAGCGCTGTGTCTCTTTTCAGCTGGCGATAAACCTTTCCTCGATCCTTTGCGGACTTGTAAAACTGTTCATGATCAGAATAAAAAACGCTCACGCTAATACACAAGCACCCGTGTCTCGCCAAAGCTGACAAATAAACAGACGGACAAGCCGCACTGCACGTGTGAACAGGGGAATGAGCGAGCGAGCGGGGATAGGGCGCCTCCTGCGCTTAAAAGCTTACAGCACCTGGTATTCCCAGGCGGTCTCCCATCCAAGTACTAACCAGGCCCATCCCTGTTTAGCTTCCGAGATCAGACGAGATCAGGCGTGCTCAAGGGGGTGTGGCCGTAAGCGAGAGCAAGGCTCGCTGGCACCCTTCTTATAGAGAGGACAGCTCCGTCACCTCTTTTACGACGCTGCTTTTTTCTTGCTTCCTTCCAATGAGGACGGAGCTGCGGGAGAAAGGGCGCTATAGAGGATCGCTGTGGAGAGCTGCTGCTGTGCTTTGACATCTGAGCTCTGTGGAAAACGATCTCAATACAATTCTGAAAAACGCGACTCCCCGAACGCCAGCCGAACAAGTCTCCACAGCCGAAGCGCTGTGTCTCTTTTCAGCTGGCGATAAACCTTTCCTCGATCCTTTGCGGACTTGTAAAACTGTTCATGATCAGAATAAAAAACGCTCACGCTAATACACAAGCACCCGTGTCTCGCCAAAGCTGACAAATAAACAGACGGACAAGCCGCACTGCACGTGTGAACAGGGGAATGAGCGAGCGAGCGGGGATAGGGCGCCTCCTGCGCTTAAAAGCTTACAGCACCTGGTATTCCCAGGCGGTCTCCCATCCAAGTACTAACCAGGCCCATCCCTGTTTAGCTTCCGAGATCAGACGAGATCAGGCGTGCTCAAGGGGGTGTGGCCGTAAGCGAGAGCAAGGCTCGCTGGCACCCTTCTTATAGAGAGGACAGCTCCGTCACCTCTTTTACGACGCTGCTTTTTTTCCCTTGCGTTTTTCTCTTCTTCCCACGTTCTCTCTCTTCACTGCCTTCGTCCCCGCTCTATTTCACTTCAGCCTTTCACTCTTGCTTCCTTCCAATGAGGACGGAGCTGCGGGAGAAAGGGCGCTATAG
Organism: Atractosteus spatula; assembly: GCF_055471065.1. Taxonomy (NCBI): domain Eukaryota; kingdom Metazoa; phylum Chordata; class Actinopteri; order Semionotiformes; family Lepisosteidae; genus Atractosteus; species Atractosteus spatula. The sequence continues at coordinate 24,751,292 of NC_142715.1, read as the reverse complement.
AGGATCGCTGTGGAGAGCTGCTGCTGTGCTTTGACATCTGAGCTCTGTGGAAAACGATCTCAATACAATTCTGAAAAACGCGACTCCCCGAACGCCAGCCGAACAAGTCTCCACAGCCGAAGCGCTGTGTCTCTTTTCAGCTGGCGATAAACCTTTCCTCGATCCTTTGCGGACTTGTAAAACTGTTCATGATCAGAATAAAAAACGCTCACGCTAATACACAAGCACCCGTGTCTCGCCAAAGCTGACAAATAAACAGACGGACAAGCCGCACTGCACGTGTGAACAGGGGAATGAGCGAGCGAGCGGGGATAGGGCGCCTCCTGCGCTTAAAAGCTTACAGCACCTGGTATTCCCAGGCGGTCTCCCATCCAAGTACTAACCAGGCCCATCCCTGTTTAGCTTCCGAGATCAGACGAGATCAGGCGTGCTCAAGGGGGTGTGGCCGTAAGCGAGAGCAAGGCTCGCTGGCACCCTTCTTATAGAGAGGACAGCTCCGTCACCTCTTTTACGACGCTGCTTTTTTTCCCTTGCGTTTTTCTCTTCTTCCCACGTTCTCTCTCTTCACTGCCTTCGTCCCCGCTCTATTTCACTTCAGCCTTTCACTCTTGCTTCCTTCCAATGAGGACGGAGCTGCGGGAGAAAGGGCGCTATAGAGGATCGCTGTGGAGAGCTGCTGCTGTGCTTTGACATCTGAGCTCTGTGGAAAACGATCTCAATACAATTCTGAAAAACGCGACTCCCCGAACGCCAGCCGAACAAGTCTCCACAGCCGAAGCGCTGTGTCTCTTTTCAGCTGGCGATAAACCTTTCCTCGATCCTTTGCGGACTTGTAAAACTGTTCATGATCAGAATAAAAAACGCTCACGCTAATACACAAGCACCCGTGTCTCGCCAAAGCTGACAAATAAACAGACGGACAAGCCGCACTGCACGTGTGAACAGGGGAATGAGCGAGCGAGCGGGGATAGGGCGCCTCCTGCGCTTAAAAGCTTACAGCACCTGGTATTCCCAGGCGGTCTCCCATCCAAGTACTAACCAGGCCCATCCCTGTTTAGCTTCCGAGATCAGACGAGATCAGGCGTGCTCAAGGGGGTGTGGCCGTAAGCGAGAGCAAGGCTCGCTGGCACCCTTCTTATAGAGAGGACAGCTCCGTCACCTCTTTTACGACGCTGCTTTTTTCTTGCTTCCTTCCAATGAGGACGGAGCTGCGGGAGAAAGGGCGCTATAGAGGATCGCTGTGGAGAGCTGCTGCTGTGCTTTGACATCTGAGCTCTGTGGAAAACGATCTCAATACAATTCTGAAAAACGCGACTCCCCGAACGCCAGCCGAACAAGTCTCCACAGCCGAAGCGCTGTGTCTCTTTTCAGCTGGCGATAAACCTTTCCTCGATCCTTTGCGGACTTGTAAAACTGTTCATGATCAGAATAAAAAACGCTCACGCTAATACACAAGCACCCGTGTCTCGCCAAAGCTGACAAATAAACAGACGGACAAGCCGCACTGCACGTGTGAACAGGGGAATGAGCGAGCGAGCGGGGATAGGGCGCCTCCTGCGCTTAAAAGCTTACAGCACCTGGTATTCCCAGGCGGTCTCCCATCCAAGTACTAACCAGGCCCATCCCTGTTTAGCTTCCGAGATCAGACGAGATCAGGCGTGCTCAAGGGGGTGTGGCCGTAAGCGAGAGCAAGGCTCGCTGGCACCCTTCTTATAGAGAGGACAGCTCCGTCACCTCTTTTACGACGCTGCTTTTTTCTTGCTTCCTTCCAATGAGGACGGAGCTGCGGGAGAAAGGGCGCTATAGAGGATCGCTGTGGAGAGCTGCTGCTGTGCTTTGACATCTGAGCTCTGTGGAAAACGATCTCAATACAATTCTGAAAAACGCGACTCCCCGAACGCCAGCCGAACAAGTCTCCACAGCCGAAGCGCTGTGTCTCTTTTCAGCTGGCGATAAACCTTTCCTCGATCCTTTGCGGACTTGTAAAACTGTTCATGATCAGAATAAAAAACGCTCACGCTAATACACAAGCACCCGTGTCTCGCCAAAGCTGACAAATAAACAGACGGACAAGCCGCACTGCACGTGTGAACAGGGGAATGAGCGAGCGAGCGGGGATAGGGCGCCTCCTGCGCTTAAAAGCTTACAGCACCTGGTATTCCCAGGCGGTCTCCCATCCAAGTACTAACCAGGCCCATCCCTGTTTAGCTTCCGAGATCAGACGAGATCAGGCGTGCTCAAGGGGGTGTGGCCGTAAGCGAGAGCAAGGCTCGCTGGCACCCTTCTTATAGAGAGGACAGCTCCGTCACCTCTTTTACGACGCTGCTTTTTTTCCCTTGCGTTTTTCTCTTCTTCCCACGTTCTCTCTCTTCACTGCCTTCGTCCCCGCTCTATTTCACTTCAGCCTTTCACTCTTGCTTCCTTCCAATGAGGACGGAGCTGCGGGAGAAAGGGCGCTATAGAGGATCGCTGTGGAGAGCTGCTGCTGTGCTTTGACATCTGAGCTCTGTGGAAAACGATCTCAATACAATTCTGAAAAACGCGACTCCCCGAACGCCAGCCGAACAAGTCTCCACAGCCGAAGCGCTGTGTCTCTTTTCAGCTGGCGATAAACCTTTCCTCGATCCTTTGCGGACTTGTAAAACTGTTCATGATCAGAATAAAAAACGCTCACGCTAATACACAAGCACCCGTGTCTCGCCAAAGCTGACAAATAAACAGACGGACAAGCCGCACTGCACGTGTGAACAGGGGAATGAGCGAGCGAGCGGGGATAGGGCGCCTCCTGCGCTTAAAAGCTTACAGCACCTGGTATTCCCAGGCGGTCTCCCATCCAAGTACTAACCAGGCCCATCCCTGTTTAGCTTCCGAGATCAGACGAGATCAGGCGTGCTCAAGGGGGTGTGGCCGTAAGCGAGAGCAAGGCTCGCTGGCACCCTTCTTATAGAGAGGACAGCTCCGTCACCTCTTTTACGACGCTGCTTTTTTTCCCTTGCGTTTTTCTCTTCTTCCCACGTTCTCTCTCTTCACTGCCTTCGTCCCCGCTCTATTTCACTTCAGCCTTTCACTCTTGCTTCCTTCCAATGAGGACGGAGCTGCGGGAGAAAGGGCGCTATAGAGGATCGCTGTGGAGAGCTGCTGCTGTGCTTTGACATCTGAGCTCTGTGGAAAACGATCTCAATACAATTCTGAAAAACGCGACTCCCCGAACGCCAGCCGAACAAGTCTCCACAGCCGAAGCGCTGTGTCTCTTTTCAGCTGGCGATAAACCTTTCCTCGATCCTTTGCGGACTTGTAAAACTGTTCATGATCAGAATAAAAAACGCTCACGCTAATACACAAGCACCCGTGTCTCGCCAAAGCTGACAAATAAACAGACGGACAAGCCGCACTGCACGTGTGAACAGGGGAATGAGCGAGCGAGCGGGGATAGGGCGCCTCCTGCGCTTAAAAGCTTACAGCACCTGGTATTCCCAGGCGGTCTCCCATCCAAGTACTAACCAGGCCCATCCCTGTTTAGCTTCCGAGATCAGACGAGATCAGGCGTGCTCAAGGGGGTGTGGCCGTAAGCGAGAGCAAGGCTCGCTGGCACCCTTCTTATAGAGAGGACAGCTCCGTCACCTCTTTTACGACGCTGCTTTTTTCTTGCTTCCTTCCAATGAGGACGGAGCTGCGGGAGAAAGGGCGCTATAGAGGATCGCTGTGGAGAGCTGCTGCTGTGCTTTGACATCTGAGCTCTGTGGAAAACGATCTCAATACAATTCTGAAAAACGCGACTCCCCGAACGCCAGCCGAACAAGTCTCCACAGCCGAAGCGCTGTGTCTCTTTTCAGCTGGCGATAAACCTTTCCTCGATCCTTTGCGGACTTGTAAAACTGTTCATGATCAGAATAAAAAACGCTCACGCTAATACACAAGCACCCGTGTCTCGCCAAAGCTGACAAATAAACAGACGGACAAGCCGCACTGCACGTGTGAACAGGGGAATGAGCGAGCGAGCGGGGATAGGGCGCCTCCTGCGCTTAAAAGCTTACAGCACCTGGTATTCCCAGGCGGTCTCCCATCCAAGTACTAACCAGGCCCATCCCTGTTTAGCTTCCGAGATCAGACGAGATCAGGCGTGCTCAAGGGGGTGTGGCCGTAAGCGAGAGCAAGGCTCGCTGGCACCCTTCTTATAGAGAGGACAGCTCCGTCACCTCTTTTACGACGCTGCTTTTTTCTTGCTTCCTTCCAATGAGGACGGAGCTGCGGGAGAAAGGGCGCTATAGAGGATCGCTGTGGAGAGCTGCTGCTGTGCTTTGACATCTGAGCTCTGTGGAAAACGATCTCAATACAATTCTGAAAAACGCGACTCCCCGAACGCCAGCCGAACAAGTCTCCACAGCCGAAGCGCTGTGTCTCTTTTCAGCTGGCGATAAACCTTTCCTCGATCCTTTGCGGACTTGTAAAACTGTTCATGATCAGAATAAAAAACGCTCACGCTAATACACAAGCACCCGTGTCTCGCCAAAGCTGACAAATAAACAGACGGACAAGCCGCACTGCACGTGTGAACAGGGGAATGAGCGAGCGAGCGGGGATAGGGCGCCTCCTGCGCTTAAAAGCTTACAGCACCTGGTATTCCCAGGCGGTCTCCCATCCAAGTACTAACCAGGCCCATCCCTGTTTAGCTTCCGAGATCAGACGAGATCAGGCGTGCTCAAGGGGGTGTGGCCGTAAGCGAGAGCAAGGCTCGCTGGCACCCTTCTTATAGAGAGGACAGCTCCGTCACCTCTTTTACGACGCTGCTTTTTTTCCCTTGCGTTTTTCTCTTCTTCCCACGTTCTCTCTCTTCACTCCCTTCGTCCCCGCTCTATTTCACTTCAGCCTTTCACTCTTGCTTCCTTCCAATGAGGACGGAGCTGCGGGAGAAAGGGCGCTATAGAGGATCGCTGTGGAGAGCTGCTGCTGTGCTTTGACATCTGAGCTCTGTGGAAAACGATCTCAATACAATTCTGAAAAACGCGACTCCCCGAACGCCAGCCGAACAAGTCTCCACAGCCGAAGCGCTGTGTCTCTTTTCAGCTGGCGATAAACCTTTCCTCGATCCTTTGCGGACTTGTAAAACTGTTCATGATCAGAATAAAAAACGCTCACGCTAATACACAAGCACCCGTGTCTCGCCAAAGCTGACAAATAAACAGACGGACAAGCCGCACTGCACGTGTGAACAGGGGAATGAGCGAGCGAGCGGGGATAGGGCGCCTCCTGCGCTTAAAAGCTTACAGCACCTGGTATTCCCAGGCGGTCTCCCATCCAAGTACTAACCAGGCCCATCCCTGTTTAGCTTCCGAGATCAGACGAGATCAGGCGTGCTCAAGGGGGTGTGGCCGTAAGCGAGAGCAAGGCTCGCTGGCACCCTTCTTATAGAGAGGACAGCTCCGTCACCTCTTTTACGACGCTGCTTTTTTTCCCTTGCGTTTTTCTCTTCTTCCCACGTTCTCTCTCTTCACTGCCTTCGTCCCCGCTCTATTTCACTTCAGCCTTTCACTCTTGCTTCCTTCCAATGAGGACGGAGCTGCGGGAGAAAGGGCGCTATAGAGGATCGCTGTGGAGAGCTGCTGCTGTGCTTTGACATCTGAGCTCTGTGGAAAACGATCTCAATACAATTCTGAAAAACGCGACTCCCCGAACGCCAGCCGAACAAGTCTCCACAGCCGAAGCGCTGTGTCTCTTTTCAGCTGGCGATAAACCTTTCCTCGATCCTTTGCGGACTTGTAAAACTGTTCATGATCAGAATAAAAAACGCTCACGCTAATACACAAGCACCCGTGTCTCGCCAAAGCTGACAAATAAACAGACGGACAAGCCGCACTGCACGTGTGAACAGGGGAATGAGCGAGCGAGCGGGGATAGGGCGCCTCCTGCGCTTAAAAGCTTACAGCACCTGGTATTCCCAGGCGGTCTCCCATCCAAGTACTAACCAGGCCCATCCCTGTTTAGCTTCCGAGATCAGACGAGATCAGGCGTGCTCAAGGGGGTGTGGCCGTAAGCGAGAGCAAGGCTCGCTGGCACCCTTCTTATAGAGAGGACAGCTCCGTCACCTCTTTTACGACGCTGCTTTTTTTCCCTTGCGTTTTTCTCTTCTTCCCACGTTCTCTCTCTTCACTGCCTTCGTCCCCGCTCTATTTCACTTCAGCCTTTCACTCTTGCTTCCTTCCAATGAGGACGGAGCTGCGGGAGAAAGGGCGCTATAGAGGATCGCTGTGGAGAGCTGCTGCTGTGCTTTGACATCTGAGCTCTGTGGAAAACGATCTCAATACAATTCTGAAAAACGCGACTCCCCGAACGCCAGCCGAACAAGTCTCCACAGCCGAAGCGCTGTGTCTCTTTTCAGCTGGCGATAAACCTTTCCTCGATCCTTTGCGGACTTGTAAAACTGTTCATGATCAGAATAAAAAACGCTCACGCTAATACACAAGCACCCGTGTCTCGCCAAAGCTGACAAATAAACAGACGGACAAGCCGCACTGCACGTGTGAACAGGGGAATGAGCGAGCGAGCGGGGATAGGGCGCCTCCTGCGCTTAAAAGCTTACAGCACCTGGTATTCCCAGGCGGTCTCCCATCCAAGTACTAACCAGGCCCATCCCTGTTTAGCTTCCGAGATCAGACGAGATCAGGCGTGCTCAAGGGGGTGTGGCCGTAAGCGAGAGCAAGGCTCGCTGGCACCCTTCTTATAGAGAGGACAGCTCCGTCACCTCTTTTACGACGCTGCTTTTTTCTTGCTTCCTTCCAATGAGGACGGAGCTGCGGGAGAAAGGGCGCTATAGAGGATCGCTGTGGAGAGCTGCTGCTGTGCTTTGACATCTAAGCTCTGTGGAAAACGATCTCAATACAATTCTGAAAAACGCGACTCCCCGAACGCCAGCCGAACAAGTCTCCACAGCCGAAGCGCTGTGTCTCTTTTCAGCTGGCGATAAACCTTTCCTCGATCCTTTGCGGACTTGTAAAACTGTTCATGATCAGAATAAAAAACGCTCACGCTAATACACAAGCACCCGTGTCTCGCCAAAGCTGACAAATAAACAGACGGACAAGCCGCACTGCACGTGTGAACAGGGGAATGAGCGAGCGAGCGGGGATAGGGCGCCTCCTGCGCTTAAAAGCTTACAGCACCTGGTATTCCCAGGCGGTCTCCCATCCAAGTACTAACCAGGCCCATCCCTGTTTAGCTTCCGAGATCAGACGAGATCAGGCGTGCTCAAGGGGGTGTGGCCGTAAGCGAGAGCAAGGCTCGCTGGCACCCTTCTTATAGAGAGGACAGCTCCGTCACCTCTTTTACGACGCTGCTTTTTTCTTGCTTCCTTCCAATGAGGACGGAGCTGCGGGAGAAAGGGCGCTATAGAGGATCGCTGTGGAGAGCTGCTGCTGTGCTTTGACATCTGAGCTCTGTGGAAAACGATCTCAATACAATTCTGAAAAACGCGACTCCCCGAACGCCAGCCGAACAAGTCTCCACAGCCGAAGCGCTGTGTCTCTTTTCAGCTGGCGATAAACCTTTCCTCGATCCTTTGCGGACTTGTAAAACTGTTCATGATCAGAATAAAAAACGCTCACGCTAATACACAAGCACCCGTGTCTCGCCAAAGCTGACAAATAAACAGACGGACAAGCCGCACTGCACGTGTGAACAGGGGAATGAGCGAGCGAGCGGGGATAGGGCGCCTCCTGCGCTTAAAAGCTTACAGCACCTGGTATTCCCAGGCGGTCTCCCATCCAAGTACTAACCAGGCCCATCCCTGTTTAGCTTCCGAGATCAGACGAGATCAGGCGTGCTCAAGGGGGTGTGGCCGTAAGCGAGAGCAAGGCTCGCTGGCACCCTTCTTATAGAGAGGACAGCTCCGTCACCTCTTTTACGACGCTGCTTTTTTTCCCTTGCGTTTTTCTCTTCTTCCCACGTTCTCTCTCTTCACTGCCTTCGTCCCCGCTCTATTTCACTTCAGCCTTTCACTCTTGCTTCCTTCCAATGAGGACGGAGCTGCGGGAGAAAGGGCGCTATAGAGGATCGCTGTGGAGAGCTGCTGCTGTGCTTTGACATCTGAGCTCTGTGGAAAACGATCTCAATACAATTCTGAAAAACGCGACTCCCCGAACGCCAGCCGAACAAGTCTCCACAGCCGAAGCGCTGTGTCTCTTTTCAGCTGGCGATAAACCTTTCCTCGATCCTTTGCGGACTTGTAAAACTGTTCATGATCAGAATAAAAAACGCTCACGCTAATACACAAGCACCCGTGTCTCGCCAAAGCTGACAAATAAACAGACGGACAAGCCGCACTGCACGTGTGAACAGGGGAATGAGCGAGCGAGCGGGGATAGGGCGCCTCCTGCGCTTAAAAGCTTACAGCACCTGGTATTCCCAGGCGGTCTCCCATCCAAGTACTAACCAGGCCCATCCCTGTTTAGCTTCCGAGATCAGACGAGATCAGGCGTGCTCAAGGGGGTGTGGCCGTAAGCGAGAGCAAGGCTCGCTGGCACCCTTCTTATAGAGAGGACAGCTCCGTCACCTCTTTTACGACGCTGCTTTTTTTCCCTTGCGTTTTTCTCTTCTTCCCACGTTCTCTCTCTTCACTGCCTTCGTCCCCGCTCTATTTCACTTCAGCCTTTCACTCTTGCTTCCTTCCAATGAGGACGGAGCTGCGGGAGAAAGGGCGCTATAGAGGATCGCTGTGGAGAGCTGCTGCTGTGCTTTGACATCTGAGCTCTGTGGAAAACGATCTCAATACAATTCTGAAAAACGCGACTCCCCGAACGCCAGCCGAACAAGTCTCCACAGCCGAAGCGCTGTGTCTCTTTTCAGCTGGCGATAAACCTTTCCTCGATCCTTTGCGGACTTGTAAAACTGTTCATGATCAGAATAAAAAACGCTCACGCTAATACACAAGCACCCGTGTCTCGCCAAAGCTGACAAATAAACAGACGGACAAGCCGCACTGCACGTGTGAACAGGGGAATGAGCGAGCGAGCGGGGATAGGGCGCCTCCTGCGCTTAAAAGCTTACAGCACCTGGTATTCCCAGGCGGTCTCCCATCCAAGTACTAACCAGGCCCATCCCTGTTTAGCTTCCGAGATCAGACGAGATCAGGCGTGCTCAAGGGGGTGTGGCCGTAAGCGAGAGCAAGGCTCGCTGGCACCCTTCTTATAGAGAGGACAGCTCCGTCACCTCTTTTACGACGCTGCTTTTTTTCCCTTGCGTTTTTCTCTTCTTCCCACGTTCTCTCTCTTCACTGCCTTCGTCCCCGCTCTATTTCACTTCAGCCTTTCACTCTTGCTTCCTTCCAATGAGGACGGAGCTGCGGGAGAAAGGGCGCTATAGAGGATCGCTGTGGAGAGCTGCTGCTGTGCTTTGACATCTGAGCTCTGTGGAAAACGATCTCAATACAATTCTGAAAAACGCGACTCCCCGAACGCCAGCCGAACAAGTCTCCACAGCCGAAGCGCTGTGTCTCTTTTCAGCTGGCGATAAACCTTTCCTCGATCCTTTGCGGACTTGTAAAACTGTTCATGATCAGAATAAAAAACGCTCACGCTAATACACAAGCACCCGTGTCTCGCCAAAGCTGACAAATAAACAGACGGACAAGCCGCACTGCACGTGTGAACAGGGGAATGAGCGAGCGAGCGGGGATAGGGCGCCTCCTGCGCTTAAAAGCTTACAGCACCTGGTACTCCCAGGCGGTCTCCCATCCAAGTACTAACCAGGCCCATCCCTGTTTAGCTTCCGAGATCAGACGAGATCAGGCGTGCTCAAGGGGGTGTGGCCGTAAGCGAGAGCAAGGCTCGCTGGCACCCTTCTTATAGAGAGGACAGCTCCGTCACCTCTTTTACGACGCTGCTTTTTTCTTGCTTCCTTCCAATGAGGACGGAGCTGCGGGAGAAAGGGCGCTATAGAGGATCGCTGTGGAGAGCTGCTGCTGTGCTTTGACATCTGAGCTCTGTGGAAAACGATCTCAATACAATTCTGAAAAACGCGACTCCCCGAACGCCAGCCGAACAAGTCTCCACAGCCGAAGCGCTGTGTCTCTTTTCAGCTGGCGATAAACCTTTCCTCGATCCTTTGCGGACTTGTAAAACTGTTCATGATCAGAATAAAAAACGCTCACGCTAATACACAAGCACCCGTGTCTCGCCAAAGCTGACAAATAAACAGACGGACAAGCCGCACTGCACGTGTGAACAGGGGAATGAGCGAGCGAGCGGGGATAGGGCGCCTCCTGCGCTTAAAAGCTTACAGCACCTGGTATTCCCAGGCGGTCTCCCATCCAAGTACTAACCAGGCCCATCCCTGTTTAGCTTCCGAGATCAGACGAGATCAGGCGTGCTCAAGGGGGTGTGGCCGTAAGCGAGAGCAAGGCTCGCTGGCACCCTTCTTATAGAGAGGACAGCTCCGTCACCTCTTTTACGACGCTGCTTTTTTCTTGCTTCCTTCCAATGAGGACGGAGCTGCGGGAGAAAGGGCGCTATAGAGGATCGCTGTGGAGAGCTGCTGCTGTGCTTTGACATCTGAGCTCTGTGGAAAACGATCTCAATACAATTCTGAAAAACGCGACTCCCCGAACGCCAGCCGAACAAGTCTCCACAGCCGAAGCGCTGTGTCTCTTTTCAGCTGGCGATAAACCTTTCCTCGATCCTTTGCGGACTTGTAAAACTGTTCATGATCAGAATAAAAAACGCTCACGCTAATACACAAGCACCCGTGTCTCGCCAAAGCTGACAAATAAACAGACGGACAAGCCGCACTGCACGTGTGAACAGGGGAATGAGCGAGCGAGCGGGGATAGGGCGCCTCCTGCGCTTAAAAGCTTACAGCACCTGGTATTCCCAGGCGGTCTCCCATCCAAGTACTAACCAGGCCCATCCCTGTTTAGCTTCCGAGATCAGACGAGATCAGGCGTGCTCAAGGGGGTGTGGCCGTAAGCGAGAGCAAGGCTCGCTGGCACCCTTCTTATAGAGAGGACAGCTCCGTCACCTCTTTTACGACGCTGCTTTTTTCTTGCTTCCTTCCAATGAGGACGGAGCTGCGGGAGAAAGGGCGCTATAGAGGATCGCTGTGGAGAGCTGCTGCTGTGCTTTGACATCTGAGCTCTGTGGAAAACGATCTCAATACAATTCTGAAAAACGCGACTCCCCGAACGCCAGCCGAACAAGTCTCCACAGCCGAAGCGCTGTGTCTCTTTTCAGCTGGCGATAAACCTTTCCTCGATCCTTTGCGGACTTGTAAAACTGTTCATGATCAGAATAAAAAACGCTCACGCTAATACACAAGCACCCGTGTCACGCCAAAGCTGACAAATAAACAGACGGACAAGCCGCACTGCACGTGTGAACAGGGGAATGAGCGAGCGAGCGGGGATAGGGCGCCTCCTGCGCTTAAAAGCTTACAGCACCTGGTATTCCCAGGCGGTCTCCCATCCAAGTACTAACCAGGCCCATCCCTGTTTAGCTTCCGAGATCAGACGAGATCAGGCGTGCTCAAGGGGGTGTGGCCGTAAGCGAGAGCAAGGCTCGCTGGCACCCTTCTTATAGAGAGGACAGCTCCGTCACCTCTTTTACGACGCTGCTTTTTTCTTGCTTCCTTCCAATGAGGACGGAGCTGCGGGAGAAAGGGCGCTATAGAGGATCGCTGTGGAGAGCTGCTGCTGTGCTTTGACATCTGAGCTCTGTGGAAAACGATCTCAATACAATTCTGAAAAACGCGACTCCCCGAACGCCAGCCGAACAAGTCTCCACAGCCGAAGCGCTGTGTCTCTTTTCAGCTGGCGATAAACCTTTCCTCGATCCTTTGCGGACTTGTAAAACTGTTCATGATCAGAATAAAAAACGCTCACGCTAATACACAAGCACCCGTGTCTCGCCAAAGCTGACAAATAAACAGACGGACAAGCCGCACTGCACGTGTGAACAGGGGAATGAGCGAGCGAGCGGGGATAGGGCGCCTCCTGCGCTTAAAAGCTTACAGCACCTGGTATTCCCAGGCGGTCTCCCATCCAAGTACTAACCAGGCCCATCCCTGTTTAGCTTCCGAGATCAGACGAGATCAGGCGTGCTCAAGGGGGTGTGGCCGTAAGCGAGAGCAAGGCTCGCTGGCACCCTTCTTATAGAGAGGACAGCTCCGTCACCTCTTTTACGACGCTGCTTTTTTCTTGCTTCCTTCCAATGAGGACGGAGCTGCGGGAGAAAGGGCGCTATAGAGGATCGCTGTGGAGAGCTGCTGCTGTGCTTTGACATCTGAGCTCTGTGGAAAACGATCTCAATACAATTCTGAAAAACGCGACTCCCCGAACGCCAGCCGAACAAGTCTCCACAGCCGAAGCGCTGTGTCTCTTTTCAGCTGGCGATAAACCTTTCCTCGATCCTTTGCGGACTTGTAAAACTGTTCATGATCAGAATAAAAAACGCTCACGCTAATACACAAGCACCCGTGTCTCGCCAAAGCTGACAAATAAACAGACGGACAAGCCGCACTGCACGTGTGAACAGGGGAATGAGCGAGCGAGCGGGGATAGGGCGCCTCCTGCGCTTAAAAGCTTACAGCACCTGGTATTCCCAGGCGGTCTCCCATCCAAGTACTAACCAGGCCCATCCCTGTTTAGCTTCCGAGATCAGACGAGATCAGGCGTGCTCAAGGGGGTGTGGCCGTAAGCGAGAGCAAGGCTCGCTGGCACCCTTCTTATAGAGAGGACAGCTCCGTCACCTCTTTTACGACGCTGCTTTTTTCTTGCTTCCTTCCAATGAGGACGGAGCTGCGGGAGAAAGGGCGCTATAGAGGATCGCTGTGGAGAGCTGCTGCTGTGCTTTGACATCTGAGCTCTGTGGAAAACGATCTCAATACAATTCTGAAAAACGCGACTCCCCGAACGCCAGCCGAACAAGTCTCCACAGCCGAAGCGCTGTGTCTCTTTTCAGCTGGCGATAAACCTTTCCTCGATCCTTTGCGGACTTGTAAAACTGTTCATGATCAGAATAAAAAACGCTCACGCTAATACACAAGCACCCGTGTCTCGCCAAAGCTGACAAATAAACAGACGGACAAGCCGCACTGCACGTGTGAACAGGGGAATGAGCGAGCGAGCGGGGATAGGGCGCCTCCTGCGCTTAAAAGCTTACAGCACCTGGTATTCCCAGGCGGTCTCCCATCCAAGTACTAACCAGGCCCATCCCTGTTTAGCTTCCGAGATCAGACGAGATCAGGCGTGCTCAAGGGGGTGTGGCCGTAAGCGAGAGCAAGGCTCGCTGGCACCCTTCTTATAGAGAGGACAGCTCCGTCACCTCTTTTACGACGCTGCTTTTTTTCCCTTGCGTTTTTCTCTTCTTCCCACGTTCTCTCTCTTCACTGCCTTCGTCCCCGCTCTATTTCACTTCAGCCTTTCACTCTTGCTTCCTTCCAATGAGGACGGAGCTGCGGGAGAAAGGGCGCTATAGAGGATCGCTGTGGAGAGCTGCTGCTGTGCTTTGACATCTGAGCTCTGTGGAAAACGATCTCAATACAATTCTGAAAAACGCGACTCCCCGAACGCCAGCCGAACAAGTCTCCACAGCCGAAGCGCTGTGTCTCTTTTCAGCTGGCGATAAACCTTTCCTCGATCCTTTGCGGACTTGTAAAACTGTTCATGATCAGAATAAAAAACGCTCACGCTAATACACAAGCACCCGTGTCTCGCCAAAGCTGACAAATAAACAGACGGACAAGCCGCACTGCACGTGTGAACAGGGGAATGAGCGAGCGAGCGGGGATAGGGCGCCTCCTGCGCTTAAAAGCTTACAGCACCTGGTATTCCCAGGCGGTCTCCCATCCAAGTACTAACCAGGCCCATCCCTGTTTAGCTTCCGAGATCAGACGAGATCAGGCGTGCTCAAGGGGGTGTGGCCGTAAGCGAGAGCAAGGCTCGCTGGCACCCTTCTTATAGAGAGGACAGCTCCGTCACCTCTTTTACGACGCTGCTTTTTTTCCCTTGCGTTTTTCTCTTCTTCCCACGTTCTCTCTCTTCACTGCCTTCGTCCCCGCTCTATTTCACTTCAGCCTTTCACTCTTGCTTCCTTCCAATGAGGACGGAGCTGCGGGAGAAAGGGCGCTATAGAGGATCGCTGTGGAGAGCTGCTGCTGTGCTTTGACATCTGAGCTCTGTGGAAAACGATCTCAATACAATTCTGAAAAACGCGACTCCCCGAACGCCAGCCGAACAAGTCTCCACAGCCGAAGCGCTGTGTCTCTTTTCAGCTGGCGATAAACCTTTCCTCGATCCTTTGCGGACTTGTAAAACTGTTCATGATCAGAATAAAAAACGCTCACGCTAATACACAAGCACCCGTGTCTCGCCAAAGCTGACAAATAAACAGACGGACAAGCCGCACTGCACGTGTGAACAGGGGAATGAGCGAGCGAGCGGGGATAGGGCGCCTCCTGCGCTTAAAAGCTTACAGCACCTGGTACTCCCAGGCGGTCTCCCATCCAAGTACTAACCAGGCCCATCCCTGTTTAGCTTCCGAGATCAGACGAGATCAGGCGTGCTCAAGGGGGTGTGGCCGTAAGCGAGAGCAAGGCTCGCTGGCACCCTTCTTATAGAGAGGACAGCTCCGTCACCTCTTTTACGACGCTGCTTTTTTCTTGCTTCCTTCCAATGAGGACGGAGCTGCGGGAGAAAGGGCGCTATAGAGGATCGCTGTGGAGAGCTGCTGCTGTGCTTTGACATCTGAGCTCTGTGGAAAACGATCTCAATACAATTCTGAAAAACGCGACTCCCCGAACGCCAGCCGAACAAGTCTCCACAGCCGAAGCGCTGTGTCTCTTTTCAGCTGGCGATAAACCTTTCCTCGATCCTTTGCGGACTTGTAAAACTGTTCATGATCAGAATAAAAAACGCTCACGCTAATACACAAGCACCCGTGTCTCGCCAAAGCTGACAAATAAACAGACGGACAAGCCGCACTGCACGTGTGAACAGGGGAATGAGCGAGCGAGCGGGGATAGGGCGCCTCCTGCGCTTAAAAGCTTACAGCACCTGGTATTCCCAGGCGGTCTCCCATCCAAGTACTAACCAGGCCCATCCCTGTTTAGCTTCCGAGATCAGACGAGATCAGGCGTGCTCAAGGGGGTGTGGCCGTAAGCGAGAGCAAGGCTCGCTGGCACCCTTCTTATAGAGAGGACAGCTCCGTCACCTCTTTTACGACGCTGCTTTTTTCTTGCTTCCTTCCAATGAGGACGGAGCTGCGGGAGAAAGGGCGCTATAGAGGATCGCTGTGGAGAGCTGCTGCTGTGCTTTGACATCTGAGCTCTGTGGAAAACGATCTCAATACAATTCTGAAAAACGCGACTCCCCGAACGCCAGCCGAACAAGTCTCCACAGCCGAAGCGCTGTGTCTCTTTTCAGCTGGCGATAAACCTTTCCTCGATCCTTTGCGGACTTGTAAAACTGTTCATGATCAGAATAAAAAACGCTCACGCTAATACACAAGCACCCGTGTCTCGCCAAAGCTGACAAATAAACAGACGGACAAGCCGCACTGCACGTGTGAACAGGGGAATGAGCGAGCGAGCGGGGATAGGGCGCCTCCTGCGCTTAAAAGCTTACAGCACCTGGTATTCCCAGGCGGTCTCCCATCCAAGTACTAACCAGGCCCATCCCTGTTTAGCTTCCGAGATCAGACGAGATCAGGCGTGCTCAAGGGGGTGTGGCCGTAAGCGAGAGCAAGGCTCGCTGGCACCCTTCTTATAGAGAGGACAGCTCCGTCACCTCTTTTACGACGCTGCTTTTTTCTTGCTTCCTTCCAATGAGGACGGAGCTGCGGGAGAAAGGGCGCTATAGAGGATCGCTGTGGAGAGCTGCTGCTGTGCTTTGACATCTGAGCTCTGTGGAAAACGATCTCAATACAATTCTGAAAAACGCGACTCCCCGAACGCCAGCCGAACAAGTCTCCACAGCCGAAGCGCTGTGTCTCTTTTCAGCTGGCGATAAACCTTTCCTCGATCCTTTGCGGACTTGTAAAACTGTTCATGATCAGAATAAAAAACGCTCACGCTAATACACAAGCACCCGTGTCTCGCCAAAGCTGACAAATAAACAGACGGACAAGCCGCACTGCACGTGTGAACAGGGGAATGAGCGAGCGAGCGGGGATAGGGCGCCTCCTGCGCTTAAAAGCTTACAGCACCTGGTATTCCCAGGCGGTCTCCCATCCAAGTACTAACCAGGCCCATCCCTGTTTAGCTTCCGAGATCAGACGAGATCAGGCGTGCTCAAGGGGGTGTGGCCGTAAGCGAGAGCAAGGCTCGCTGGCACCCTTCTTATAGAGAGGACAGCTCCGTCACCTCTTTTACGACGCTGCTTTTTTCTTGCTTCCTTCCAATGAGGACGGAGCTGCGGGAGAAAGGGCGCTATAGAGGATCGCTGTGGAGAGCTGCTGCTGTGCTTTGACATCTGAGCTCTGTGGAAAACGATCTCAATACAATTCTGAAAAACGCGACTCCCCGAACGCCAGCCGAACAAGTCTCCACAGCCGAAGCGCTGTGTCTCTTTTCAGCTGGCGATAAACCTTTCCTCGATCCTTTGCGGACTTGTAAAACTGTTCATGATCAGAATAAAAAACGCTCACGCTAATACACAAGCACCCGTGTCTCGCCAAAGCTGACAAATAAACAGACGGACAAGCCGCACTGCACGTGTGAACAGGGGAATGAGCGAGCGAGCGGGGATAGGGCGCCTCCTGCGCTTAAAAGCTTACAGCACCTGGTATTCCCAGGCGGTCTCCCATCCAAGTACTAACCAGGCCCATCCCTGTTTAGCTTCCGAGATCAGACGAGATCAGGCGTGCTCAAGGGGGTGTGGCCGTAAGCGAGAGCAAGGCTCGCTGGCACCCTTCTTATAGAGAGGACAGCTCCGTCACCTCTTTTACGACGCTGCTTTTTTCTTGCTTCCTTCCAATGAGGACGGAGCTGCGGGAGAAAGGGCGCTATAGAGGATCGCTGTGGAGAGCTGCTGCTGTGCTTTGACATCTGAGCTCTGTGGAAAACGATCTCAATACAATTCTGAAAAACGCGACTCCCCGAACGCCAGCCGAACAAGTCTCCACAGCCGAAGCGCTGTGTCTCTTTTCAGCTGGCGATAAACCTTTCCTCGATCCTTTGCGGACTTGTAAAACTGTTCATGATCAGAATAAAAAACGCTCACGCTAATACACAAGCACCCGTGTCTCGCCAAAGCTGACAAATAAACAGACGGACAAGCCGCACTGCACGTGTGAACAGGGGAATGAGCGAGCGAGCGGGGATAGGGCGCCTCCTGCGCTTAAAAGCTTACAGCACCTGGTATTCCCAGGCGGTCTCCCATCCAAGTACTAACCAGGCCCATCCCTGTTTAGCTTCCGAGATCAGACGAGATCAGGCGTGCTCAAGGGGGTGTGGCCGTAAGCGAGAGCAAGGCTCGCTGGCACCCTTCTTATAGAGAGGACAGCTCCGTCACCTCTTTTACGACGCTGCTTTTTTTCCCTTGCGTTTTTCTCTTCTTCCCACGTTCTCTCTCTTCACTGCCTTCGTCCCCGCTCTATTTCACTTCAGCCTTTCACTCTTGCTTCCTTCCAATGAGGACGGAGCTGCGGGAGAAAGGGCGCTATAGAGGATCGCTGTGGAGAGCTGCTGCTGTGCTTTGACATCTGAGCTCTGTGGAAAACGATCTCAATACAATTCTGAAAAACGCGACTCCCCGAACGCCAGCCGAACAAGTCTCCACAGCCGAAGCGCTGTGTCTCTTTTCAGCTGGCGATAAACCTTTCCTCGATCCTTTGCGGACTTGTAAAACTGTTCATGATCAGAATAAAAAACGCTCACGCTAATACACAAGCACCCGTGTCTCGCCAAAGCTGACAAATAAACAGACGGACAAGCCGCACTGCACGTGTGAACAGGGGAATGAGCGAGCGAGCGGGGATAGGGCGCCTCCTGCGCTTAAAAGCTTACAGCACCTGGTATTCCCAGGCGGTCTCCCATCCAAGTACTAACCAGGCCCATCCCTGTTTGGCTTCCGAGATCAGACGAGATCAGGCGTGCTCAAGGGGGTGTGGCCGTAAGCGAGAGCAAGGCTCGCTGGCACCCTTCTTATAGAGAGGACAGCTCCGTCACCTCTTTTACGACGCTGCTTTTTTTCCCTTGCGTTTTTCTCTTCTTCCCACGTTCTCTCTCTTCACTGCCTTCGTCCCCGCTCTATTTCACTTCAGCCTTTCACTCTTGCTTCCTTCCAATGAGGACGGAGCTGCGGGAGAAAGGGCGCTATAGAGGATCGCTGTGGAGAGCTGCTGCTGTGCTTTGACATCTGAGCTCTGTGGAAAACGATCTCAATACAATTCTGAAAAACGCGACTCCCCGAACGCCAGCCGAACAAGTCTCCACAGCCGAAGCGCTGTGTCTCTTTTCAGCTGGCGATAAACCTTTCCTCGATCCTTTGCGGACTTGTAAAACTGTTCATGATCAGAATAAAAAACGCTCACGCTAATACACAAGCACCCGTGTCTCGCCAAAGCTGACAAATAAACAGACGGACAAGCCGCACTGCACGTGTGAACAGGGGAATGAGCGAGCGAGCGGGGATAGGGCGCCTCCTGCGCTTAAAAGCTTACAGCACCTGGTATTCCCAGGCGGTCTCCCATCCAAGTA
This sequence comes from Atractosteus spatula, assembly GCF_055471065.1. Lineage (NCBI taxonomy): Eukaryota > Metazoa > Chordata > Actinopteri > Semionotiformes > Lepisosteidae > Atractosteus > Atractosteus spatula. The sequence continues at coordinate 24,732,611 of NC_142715.1, read as the reverse complement.
CTAACCAGGCCCATCCCTGTTTAGCTTCCAAGATCAGACGAGATCAGGCGTGCTCAAGGGGGTGTGGCCGTAAGCGAGAGCAAGGCTCGCTGGCACCCTTCTTATAGAGAGGACAGCTCCGTCACCTCTTTTACGACGCTGCTTTTTTTCCCTTGCGTTTTTCTCTTCTTCCCACGTTCTCTCTCTTCACTGCCTTCGTCCCCGCTCTATTTCACTTCAGCCTTTCACTCTTGCTTCCTTCCAATGAGGACGGAGCTGCGGGAGAAAGGGCGCTATAGAGGATCGCTGTGGAGAGCTGCTGCTGTGCTTTGACATCTGAGCTCTGTGGAAAACGATCTCAATACAATTCTGAAAAACGCGACTCCCCGAACGCCAGCCGAACAAGTCTCCACAGCCGAAGCGCTGTGTCTCTTTTCAGCTGGCGATAAACCTTTCCTCGATCCTTTGCGGACTTGTAAAACTGTTCATGATCAGAATAAAAAACGCTCACGCTAATACACAAGCACCCGTGTCTCGCCAAAGCTGACAAATAAACAGACGGACAAGCCGCACTGCACGTGTGAACAGGGGAATGAGCGAGCGAGCGGGGATAGGGCGCCTCCTGCGCTTAAAAGCTTACAGCACCTGGTATTCCCAGGCGGTCTCCCATCCAAGTACTAACCAGGCCCATCCCTGTTTAGCTTCCAAGATCAGACGAGATCAGGCGTGCTCAAGGGGGTGTGGCCGTAAGCGAGAGCAAGGCTCGCTGGCACCCTTCTTATAGAGAGGACAGCTCCGTCACCTCTTTTACGACGCTGCTTTTTTTCCCTTGCGTTTTTCTCTTCTTCCCACGTTCTCTCTCTTCACTGCCTTCGTCCCCGCTCTATTTCACTTCAGCCTTTCACTCTTGCTTCCTTCCAATGAGGACGGAGCTGCGGGAGAAAGGGCGCTATAGAGGATCGCTGTGGAGAGCTGCTGCTGTGCTTTGACATCTGAGCTCTGTGGAAAACGATCTCAATACAATTCTGAAAAACGCGACTCCCCGAACGCCAGCCGAACAAGTCTCCACAGCCGAAGCGCTGTGTCTCTTTTCAGCTGGCGATAAACCTTTCCTCGATCCTTTGCGGACTTGTAAAACTGTTCATGATCAGAATAAAAAACGCTCACGCTAATACACAAGCACCCGTGTCTCGCCAAAGCTGACAAATAAACAGACGGACAAGCCGCACTGCACGTGTGAACAGGGGAATGAGCGAGCGAGCGGGGATAGGGCGCCTCCTGCGCTTAAAAGCTTACAGCACCTGGTATTCCCAGGCGGTCTCCCATCCAAGTACTAACCAGGCCCATCCCTGTTTAGCTTCCGAGATCAGACGAGATCAGGCGTGCTCAAGGGGGTGTGGCCGTAAGCGAGAGCAAGGCTCGCTGGCACCCTTCTTATAGAGAGGACAGCTCCGTCACCTCTTTTACGACGCTGCTTTTTTTCCCTTGCGTTTTTCTCTTCTTCCCACGTTCTCTCTCTTCACTGCCTTCGTCCCCGCTCTATTTCACTTCAGCCTTTCACTCTTGCTTCCTTCCAATGAGGACGGAGCTGCGGGAGAAAGGGCGCTATAGAGGATCGCTGTGGAGAGCTGCTGCTGTGCTTTGACATCTGAGCTCTGTGGAAAACGATCTCAATACAATTCTGAAAAACGCGACTCCCCGAACGCCAGCCGAACAAGTCTCCACAGCCGAAGCGCTGTGTCTCTTTTCAGCTGGCGATAAACCTTTCCTCGATCCTTTGCGGACTTGTAAAACTGTTCATGATCAGAATAAAAAACGCTCACGCTAATACACAAGCACCCGTGTCTCGCCAAAGCTGACAAATAAACAGACGGACAAGCCGCACTGCACGTGTGAACAGGGGAATGAGCGAGCGAGCGGGGATAGGGCGCCTCCTGCGCTTAAAAGCTTACAGCACCTGGTATTCCCAGGCGGTCTCCCATCCAAGTACTAACCAGGCCCATCCCTGTTTGGCTTCCGAGATCAGACGAGATCAGGCGTGCTCAAGGGGGTGTGGCCGTAAGCGAGAGCAAGGCTCGCTGGCACCCTTCTTATAGAGAGGACAGCTCCGTCACCTCTTTTACGACGCTGCTTTTTTTCCCTTGCGTTTTTCTCTTCTTCCCACGTTCTCTCTCTTCACTGCCTTCGTCCCCGCTCTATTTCACTTCAGCCTTTCACTCTTGCTTCCTTCCAATGAGGACGGAGCTGCGGGAGAAAGGGCGCTATAGAGGATCGCTGTGGAGAGCTGCTGCTGTGCTTTGACATCTGAGCTCTGTGGAAAACGATCTCAATACAATTCTGAAAAACGCGACTCCCCGAACGCCAGCCGAACAAGTCTCCACAGCCGAAGCGCTGTGTCTCTTTTCAGCTGGCGATAAACCTTTCCTCGATCCTTTGCGGACTTGTAAAACTGTTCATGATCAGAATAAAAAACGCTCACGCTAATACACAAGCACCCGTGTCTCGCCAAAGCTGACAAATAAACAGACGGACAAGCCGCACTGCACGTGTGAACAGGGGAATGAGCGAGCGAGCGGGGATAGGGCGCCTCCTGCGCTTAAAAGCTTACAGCACCTGGTATTCCCAGGCGGTCTCCCATCCAAGTACTAACCAGGCCCATCCCTGTTTAGCTTCCAAGATCAGACGAGATCAGGCGTGCTCAAGGGGGTGTGGCCGTAAGCGAGAGCAAGGCTCGCTGGCACCCTTCTTATAGAGAGGACAGCTCCGTCACCTCTTTTACGACGCTGCTTTTTTTCCCTTGCGTTTTTCTCTTCTTCCCACGTTCTCTCTCTTCACTGCCTTCGTCCCCGCTCTATTTCACTTCAGCCTTTCACTCTTGCTTCCTTCCAATGAGGACGGAGCTGCGGGAGAAAGGGCGCTATAGAGGATCGCTGTGGAGAGCTGCTGCTGTGCTTTGACATCTGAGCTCTGTGGAAAACGATCTCAATACAATTCTGAAAAACGCGACTCCCCGAACGCCAGCCGAACAAGTCTCCACAGCCGAAGCGCTGTGTCTCTTTTCAGCTGGCGATAAACCTTTCCTCGATCCTTTGCGGACTTGTAAAACTGTTCATGATCAGAATAAAAAACGCTCACGCTAATACACAAGCACCCGTGTCTCGCCAAAGCTGACAAATAAACAGACGGACAAGCCGCACTGCACGTGTGAACAGGGGAATGAGCGAGCGAGCGGGGATAGGGCGCCTCCTGCGCTTAAAAGCTTACAGCACCTGGTATTCCCAGGCGGTCTCCCATCCAAGTACTAACCAGGCCCATCCCTGTTTAGCTTCCAAGATCAGACGAGATCAGGCGTGCTCAAGGGGGTGTGGCCGTAAGCGAGAGCAAGGCTCGCTGGCACCCTTCTTATAGAGAGGACAGCTCCGTCACCTCTTTTACGACGCTGCTTTTTTTCCCTTGCGTTTTTCTCTTCTTCCCACGTTCTCTCTCTTCACTGCCTTCGTCCCCGCTCTATTTCACTTCAGCCTTTCACTCTTGCTTCCTTCCAATGAGGACGGAGCTGCGGGAGAAAGGGCGCTATAGAGGATCGCTGTGGAGAGCTGCTGCTGTGCTTTGACATCTGAGCTCTGTGGAAAACGATCTCAATACAATTCTGAAAAACGCGACTCCCCGAACGCCAGCCGAACAAGTCTCCACAGCCGAAGCGCTGTGTCTCTTTTCAGCTGGCGATAAACCTTTCCTCGATCCTTTGCGGACTTGTAAAACTGTTCATGATCAGAATAAAAAACGCTCACGCTAATACACAAGCACCCGTGTCTCGCCAAAGCTGACAAATAAACAGACGGACAAGCCGCACTGCACGTGTGAACAGGGGAATGAGCGAGCGAGCGGGGATAGGGCGCCTCCTGCGCTTAAAAGCTTACAGCACCTGGTATTCCCAGGCGGTCTCCCATCCAAGTACTAACCAGGCCCATCCCTGTTTAGCTTCCGAGATCAGACGAGATCAGGCGTGCTCAAGGGGGTGTGGCCGTAAGCGAGAGCAAGGCTCGCTGGCACCCTTCTTATAGAGAGGACAGCTCCGTCACCTCTTTTACGACGCTGCTTTTTTTCCCTTGCGTTTTTCTCTTCTTCCCACGTTCTCTCTCTTCACTGCCTTCGTCCCCGCTCTATTTCACTTCAGCCTTTCACTCTTGCTTCCTTCCAATGAGGACGGAGCTGCGGGAGAAAGGGCGCTATAGAGGATCGCTGTGGAGAGCTGCTGCTGTGCTTTGACATCTGAGCTCTGTGGAAAACGATCTCAATACAATTCTGAAAAACGCGACTCCCCGAACGCCAGCCGAACAAGTCTCCACAGCCGAAGCGCTGTGTCTCTTTTCAGCTGGCGATAAACCTTTCCTCGATCCTTTGCGGACTTGTAAAACTGTTCATGATCAGAATAAAAAACGCTCACGCTAATACACAAGCACCCGTGTCTCGCCAAAGCTGACAAATAAACAGACGGACAAGCCGCACTGCACGTGTGAACAGGGGAATGAGCGAGCGAGCGGGGATAGGGCGCCTCCTGCGCTTAAAAGCTTACAGCACCTGGTATTCCCAGGCGGTCTCCCATCCAAGTACTAACCAGGCCCATCCCTGTTTAGCTTCCGAGATCAGACGAGATCAGGCGTGCTCAAGGGGGTGTGGCCGTAAGCGAGAGCAAGGCTCGCTGGCACCCTTCTTATAGAGAGGACAGCTCCGTCACCTCTTTTACGACGCTGCTTTTTTTCCCTTGCGTTTTTCTCTTCTTCCCACGTTCTCTCTCTTCACTGCCTTCGTCCCCGCTCTATTTCACTTCAGCCTTTCACTCTTGCTTCCTTCCAATGAGGACGGAGCTGCGGGAGAAAGGGCGCTATAGAGGATCGCTGTGGAGAGCTGCTGCTGTGCTTTGACATCTGAGCTCTGTGGAAAACGATCTCAATACAATTCTGAAAAACGCGACTCCCCGAACGCCAGCCGAACAAGTCTCCACAGCCGAAGCGCTGTGTCTCTTTTCAGCTGGCGATAAACCTTTCCTCGATCCTTTGCGGACTTGTAAAACTGTTCATGATCAGAATAAAAAACGCTCACGCTAATACACAAGCACCCGTGTCTCGCCAAAGCTGACAAATAAACAGACGGACAAGCCGCACTGCACGTGTGAACAGGGGAATGAGCGAGCGAGCGGGGATAGGGCGCCTCCTGCGCTTAAAAGCTTACAGCACCTGGTATTCCCAGGCGGTCTCCCATCCAAGTACTAACCAGGCCCATCCCTGTTTAGCTTCCGAGATCAGACGAGATCAGGCGTGCTCAAGGGGGTGTGGCCGTAAGCGAGAGCAAGGCTCGCTGGCACCCTTCTTATAGAGAGGACAGCTCCGTCACCTCTTTTACGACGCTGCTTTTTTTCCCTTGCGTTTTTCTCTTCTTCCCACGTTCTCTCTCTTCACTGCCTTCGTCCCCGCTCTATTTCACTTCAGCCTTTCACTCTTGCTTCCTTCCAATGAGGACGGAGCTGCGGGAGAAAGGGCGCTATAGAGGATCGCTGTGGAGAGCTGCTGCTGTGCTTTGACATCTGAGCTCTGTGGAAAACGATCTCAATACAATTCTGAAAAACGCGACTCCCCGAACGCCAGCCGAACAAGTCTCCACAGCCGAAGCGCTGTGTCTCTTTTCAGCTGGCGATAAACCTTTCCTCGATCCTTTGCGGACTTGTAAAACTGTTCATGATCAGAATAAAAAACGCTCACGCTAATACACAAGCACCCGTGTCTCGCCAAAGCTGACAAATAAACAGACGGACAAGCCGCACTGCACGTGTGAACAGGGGAATGAGCGAGCGAGCGGGGATAGGGCGCCTCCTGCGCTTAAAAGCTTACAGCACCTGGTATTCCCAGGCGGTCTCCCATCCAAGTACTAACCAGGCCCATCCCTGTTTAGCTTCCGAGATCAGACGAGATCAGGCGTGCTCAAGGGGGTGTGGCCGTAAGCGAGAGCAAGGCTCGCTGGCACCCTTCTTATAGAGAGGACAGCTCCGTCACCTCTTTTACGACGCTGCTTTTTTTCCCTTGCGTTTTTCTCTTCTTCCCACGTTCTCTCTCTTCACTGCCTTCGTCCCCGCTCTATTTCACTTCAGCCTTTCACTCTTGCTTCCTTCCAATGAGGACGGAGCTGCGGGAGAAAGGGCGCTATAGAGGATCGCTGTGGAGAGCTGCTGCTGTGCTTTGACATCTGAGCTCTGTGGAAAACGATCTCAATACAATTCTGAAAAACGCGACTCCCCGAACGCCAGCCGAACAAGTCTCCACAGCCGAAGCGCTGTGTCTCTTTTCAGCTGGCGATAAACCTTTCCTCGATCCTTTGCGGACTTGTAAAACTGTTCATGATCAGAATAAAAAACGCTCACGCTAATACACAAGCACCCGTGGGGTTTATCGCCAGCTGAAAAGAGACACAGCGCTTCGGCTGTGGAGACTTGTTCGGCTGGCGTTCGGGGAGTCGCGTTTTTCAGAATTGTATTGAGATCGTTTTCCACAGGGCTCAGATGTCAAAGCACAGCAGCAGCTCTCCACAGCGATCCTCTATAGCGCCCTTTCTCCCGCAGCTCCGTCCTCATTGGAAGGAAGCAAGAGTGAAAGGCTGAAGTGAAATAGAGCGGGGACGAAGGCAGTGAAGAGAGAGAACGTGGGAAGAAGAGAAAAACGCAAGGGAAAAAAAGCAGCGTCGTAAAAGAGGTGACGGAGCTGTCCTCTCTATAAGAAGGGTGCCAGCGAGCCTTGCTCTCGCTTACGGCCACACCCCCTTGAGCACGCCTGATCTCGTCTGATCTCGGAAGCTAAACAGGGATGGGCCTGGTTAGTACTTGGATGGGAGACCGCCTGGGAATACCAGGTGCTGTAAGCTTTTAAGCGCAGGAGGCGCCCTATCCCCGCTCGCTCGCTCATTCCCCTGTTCACACGTGCAGTGCGGCTTGTCCGTCTGTTTATTTGTCAGCTTTGGCGAGACACGGGTGCTTGTGTATTAGCGTGAGCGTTTTTTATTCTGATCATGAACAGTTTTACAAGTCCGCAAAGGATCGAGGAAAGGTTTATCGCCAGCTGAAAAGAGACACAGCGCTTCGGCTGTGGAGACTTGTTCGGCTGGCGTTCGGGGAGTCGCGTTTTTCAGAATTGTATTGAGATCGTTTTCCACAGAGCTCAGATGTCAAAGCACAGCAGCAGCTCTCCACAGCGATCCTCTATAGCGCCCTTTCTCCCGCAGCTCCGTCCTCATTGGAAGGAAGCAAGAGTGAAAGGCTGAAGTGAAATAGAGCGGGGACGAAGGCAGTGAAGAGAGAGAACGTGGGAAGAAGAGAAAAACGCAAGGGAAAAAAAGCAGCGTCGTAAAAGAGGTGACGGAGCTGTCCTCTCTATAAGAAGGGTGCCAGCGAGCCTTGCTCTCGCTTACGGCCACACCCCCTTGAGCACGCCTGATCTCGTCTGATCTCGGAAGCTAAACAGGGATGGGCCTGGTTAGTACTTGGATGGGAGACCGCCTGGGAATACCAGGTGCTGTAAGCTTTTAAGCGCAGGAGGCGCCCTATCCCCGCTCGCTCGCTCATTCCCCTGTTCACACGTGCAGTGCGGCTTGTCCGTCTGTTTATTTGTCAGCTTTGGCGAGACACGGGTGCTTGTGTATTAGCGTGAGCGTTTTTTATTCTGATCATGAACAGTTTTACAAGTCCGCAAAGGATCGAGGAAAGGTTTATCGCCAGCTGAAAAGAGACACAGCGCTTCGGCTGTGGAGACTTGTTCGGCTGGCGTTCGGGGAGTCGCGTTTTTCAGAATTGTATTGAGATCGTTTTCCACAGAGCTCAGATGTCAAAGCACAGCAGCAGCTCTCCACAGCGATCCTCTATAGCGCCCTTTCTCCCGCAGCTCCGTCCTCATTGGAAGGAAGCAAGAAAAAAGCAGCGTCGTAAAAGAGGTGACGGAGCTGTCCTCTCTATAAGAAGGGTGCCAGCGAGCCTTGCTCTCGCTTACGGCCACACCCCCTTGAGCACGCCTGATCTCGTCTGATCTCGGAAGCTAAACAGGGATGGGCCTGGTTAGTACTTGGATGGGAGACCGCCTGGGAATACCAGGTGCTGTAAGCTTTTAAGCGCAGGAGGCGCCCTATCCCCGCTCGCTCGCTCATTCCCCTGTTCACACGTGCAGTGCGGCTTGTCCGTCTGTTTATTTGTCAGCTTTGGCGAGACACGGGTGCTTGTGTAATAGCGTGAGCGTTTTTTATTCTGATCATGAACAGTTTTACAAGTCCGCAAAGGATCGAGGAAAGGTTTATCGCCAGCTGAAAAGAGACACAGCGCTTCGGCTGTGGAGACTTGTTCGGCTGGCGTTCGGGGAGTCGCGTTTTTCAGAATTGTATTGAGATCGTTTTCCACAGAGCTCAGATGTCAAAGCACAGCAGCAGCTCTCCACAGCGATCCTCTATAGCGCCCTTTCTCCCGCAGCTCCGTCCTCATTGGAAGGAAGCAAGAGTGAAAGGCTGAAGTGAAATAGAGCGGGGACGAAGGCAGTGAAGAGAGAGAACGTGGGAAGAAGAGAAAAACGCAAGGGAAAAAAAGCAGCGTCGTAAAAGAGGTGACGGAGCTGTCCTCTCTATAAGAAGGGTGCCAGCGAGCCTTGCTCTCGCTTACGGCCACACCCCCTTGAGCACGCCTGATCTCGTCTGATCTCGGAAGCTAAACAGGGATGGGCCTGGTTAGTACTTGGATGGGAGACCGCCTGGGAATACCAGGTGCTGTAAGCTTTTAAGCGCAGGAGGCGCCCTATCCCCGCTCGCTCGCTCATTCCCCTGTTCACACGTGCAGTGCGGCTTGTCCGTCTGTTTATTTGTCAGCTTTGGCGAGACACGGGTGCTTGTGTATTAGCGTGAGCGTTTTTTATTCTGATCATGAACAGTTTTACAAGTCCGCAAAGGATCGAGGAAAGGTTTATCGCCAGCTGAAAAGAGACACAGCGCTTCGGCTGTGGAGACTTGTTCGGCTGGCGTTCGGGGAGTCGCGTTTTTCAGAATTGTATTGAGATCGTTTTCCACAGAGCTCAGATGTCAAAGCACAGCAGCAGCTCTCCACAGCGATCCTCTATAGCGCCCTTTCTCCCGCAGCTCCGTCCTCATTGGAAGGAAGCAAGAGTGAAAGGCTGAAGTGAAATAGAGCGGGGACGAAGGCAGTGAAGAGAGAGAACGTGGGAAGAAGAGAAAAACGCAAGGGAAAAAAAGCAGCGTCGTAAAAGAGGTGACGGAGCTGTCCTCTCTATAAGAAGGGTGCCAGCGAGCCTTGCTCTCGCTTACGGCCACACCCCCTTGAGCACGCCTGATCTCGTCTGATCTCGGAAGCTAAACAGGGATGGGCCTGGTTAGTACTTGGATGGGAGACCGCCTGGGAATACCAGGTGCTGTAAGCTTTTAAGCGCAGGAGGCGCCCTATCCCCGCTCGCTCGCTCATTCCCCTGTTCACACGTGCAGTGCGGCTTGTCCGTCTGTTTATTTGTCAGCTTTGGCGAGACACGGGTGCTTGTGTATTAGCGTGAGCGTTTTTTATTCTGATCATGAACAGTTTTACAAGTCCGCAAAGGATCGAGGAAAGGTTTATCGCCAGCTGAAAAGAGACACAGCGCTTCGGCTGTGGAGACTTGTTCGGCTGGCGTTCGGGGAGTCGCGTTTTTCAGAATTGTATTGAGATCGTTTTCCACAGAGCTCAGATGTCAAAGCACAGCAGCAGCTCTCCACAGCGATCCTCTATAGCGCCCTTTCTCCCGCAGCTCCGTCCTCATTGGAAGGAAGCAAGAGTGAAAGGCTGAAGTGAAATAGAGCGGGGACGAAGGCAGTGAAGAGAGAGAACGTGGGAAGAAGAGAAAAACGCAAGGGAAAAAAAGCAGCGTCGTAAAAGAGGTGACGGAGCTGTCCTCTCTATAAGAAGGGTGCCAGCGAGCCTTGCTCTCGCTTACGGCCACACCCCCTTGAGCACACCTGATCTCGTCTGATCTCGGAAGCTAAACAGGGATGGGCCTGGTTAGTACTTGGATGGGAGACCGCCTGGGAATACCAGGTGCTGTAAGCTTTTAAGCGCAGGAGGCGCCCTATCCCCGCTCGCTCGCTCATTCCCCTGTTCACACGTGCAGTGCGGCTTGTCCGTCTGTTTATTTGTCAGCTTTGGCGAGACACGGGTGCTTGTGTATTAGCGTGAGCGTTTTTTATTCTGATCATGAACAGTTTTACAAGTCCGCAAAGGATCGAGGAAAGGTTTATCGCCAGCTGAAAAGAGACACAGCGCTTCGGCTGTGGAGACTTGTTCGGCTGGCGTTCGGGGAGTCGCGTTTTTCAGAATTGTATTGAGATCGTTTTCCACAGAGCTCAGATGTCAAAGCACAGCAGCAGCTCTCCACAGCGATCCTCTATAGCGCCCTTTCTCCCGCAGCTCCGTCCTCATTGGAAGGAAGCAAGAGTGAAAGGCTGAAGTGAAATAGAGCGGGGACGAAGGCAGTGAAGAGAGAGAACGTGGGAAGAAGAGAAAAACGCAAGGGAAAAAAAGCAGCGTCGTAAAAGAGGTGACGGAGCTGTCCTCTCTATAAGAAGGGTGCCAGCGAGCCTTGCTCTCGCTTACGGCCACACCCCCTTGAGCACGCCTGATCTCGTCTGATCTCGGAAGCTAAACAGGGATGGGCCTGGTTAGTACTTGGATGGGAGACCGCCTGGGAATACCAGGTGCTGTAAGCTTTTAAGCGCAGGAGGCGCCCTATCCCCGCTCGCTCGCTCATTCCCCTGTTCACACGTGCAGTGCGGCTTGTCCGTCTGTTTATTTGTCAGCTTTGGCGAGACACGGGTGCTTGTGTATTAGCGTGAGCGTTTTTTATTCTGATCATGAACAGTTTTACAAGTCCGCAAAGGATCGAGGAAAGGTTTATCGCCAGCTGAAAAGAGACACAGCGCTTCGGCTGTGGAGACTTGTTCGGCTGGCGTTCGGGGAGTCGCGTTTTTCAGAATTGTATTGAGATCGTTTTCCACAGAGCTCAGATGTCAAAGCACAGCAGCAGCTCTCCACAGCGATCCTCTATAGCGCCCTTTCTCCCGCAGCTCCGTCCTCATTGGAAGGAAGCAAGAGTGAAAGGCTGAAGTGAAATAGAGCGGGGACGAAGGCAGTGAAGAGAGAGAACGTGGGAAGAAGAGAAAAACGCAAGGGAAAAAAAGCAGCGTCGTAAAAGAGGTGACGGAGCTGTCCTCTCTATAAGAAGGGTGCCAGCGAGCCTTGCTCTCGCTTACGGCCACACCCCCTTGAGCACGCCTGATCTCGTCTGATCTCGGAAGCTAAACAGGGATGGGCCTGGTTAGTACTTGGGTGGGAGACCGCCTGGGAATACCAGGTGCTGTAAGCTTTTAAGCGCAGGAGGCGCCCTATCCCCGCTCGCTCGCTCATTCCCCTGTTCACACGTGCAGTGCGGCTTGTCCGTCTGTTTATTTGTCAGCTTTGGCGAGACACGGGTGCTTGTGTATTAGCGTGAGCGTTTTTTATTCTGATCATGAACAGTTTTACAAGTCCGCAAAGGATCGAGGAAAGGTTTATCGCCAGCTGAAAAGAGACACAGCGCTTCGGCTGTGGAGACTTGTTCGGCTGGCGTTCGGGGAGTCGCGTTTTTCAGAATTGTATTGAGATCGTTTTCCACAGAGCTCAGATGTCAAAGCACAGCAGCAGCTCTCCACAGCGATCCTCTATAGCGCCCTTTCTCCCGCAGCTCCGTCCTCATTGGAAGGAAGCAAGAAAAAAGCAGCGTCGTAAAAGAGGTGACGGAGCTGTCCTCTCTATAAGAAGGGTGCCAGCGAGCCTTGCTCTCGCTTACGGCCACACCCCCTTGAGCACGCCTGATCTCGTCTGATCTCGGAAGCTAAACAGGGATGGGCCTGGTTAGTACTTGGATGGGAGACCGCCTGGGAATACCAGGTGCTGTAAGCTTTTAAGCGCAGGAGGCGCCCTATCCCCGCTCGCTCGCTCATTCCCCTGTTCACACGTGCAGTGCGGCTTGTCCGTCTGTTTATTTGTCAGCTTTGGCGAGACACGGGTGCTTGTGTATTAGCGTGAGCGTTTTTTATTCTGATCATGAACAGTTTTACAAGTCCGCAAAGGATCGAGGAAAGGTTTATCGCCAGCTGAAAAGAGACACAGCGCTTCGGCTGTGGAGACTTGTTCGGCTGGCGTTCGGGGAGTCGCGTTTTTCAGAATTGTATTGAGATCGTTTTCCACAGAGCTCAGATGTCAAAGCACAGCAGCAGCTCTCCACAGCGATCCTCTATAGCGCCCTTTCTCCCGCAGCTCCGTCCTCATTGGAAGGAAGCAAGAGTGAAAGGCTGAAGTGAAATAGAGCGGGGACGAAGGCAGTGAAGAGAGAGAACGTGGGAAGAAGAGAAAAACGCAAGGGAAAAAAAGCAGCGTCGTAAAAGAGGTGACGGAGCTGTCCTCTCTATAAGAAGGGTGCCAGCGAGCCTTGCTCTCGCTTACGGCCACACCCCCTTGAGCACGCCTGATCTCGTCTGATCTCGGAAGCTAAACAGGGATGGGCCTGGTTAGTACTTGGATGGGAGACCGCCTGGGAATACCAGGTGCTGTAAGCTTTTAAGCGCAGGAGGCGCCCTATCCCCGCTCGCTCGCTCATTCCCCTGTTCACACGTGCAGTGCGGCTTGTCCGTCTGTTTATTTGTCAGCTTTGGCGAGACACGGGTGCTTGTGTATTAGCGTGAGCGTTTTTTATTCTGATCATGAACAGTTTTACAAGTCCGCAAAGGATCGAGGAAAGGTTTATCGCCAGCTGAAAAGAGACACAGCGCTTCGGCTGTGGAGACTTGTTCGGCTGGCGTTCGGGGAGTCGCGTTTTTCAGAATTGTATTGAGATCGTTTTCCACAGAGCTCAGATGTCAAAGCACAGCAGCAGCTCTCCACAGCGATCCTCTATAGCGCCCTTTCTCCCGCAGCTCCGTCCTCATTGGAAGGAAGCAAGAGTGAAAGGCTGAAGTGAAATAGAGCGGGGACGAAGGCAGTGAAGAGAGAGAACGTGGGAAGAAGAGAAAAACGCAAGGGAAAAAAAGCAGCGTCGTAAAAGAGGTGACGGAGCTGTCCTCTCTATAAGAAGGGTGCCAGCGAGCCTTGCTCTCGCTTACGGCCACACCCCCTTGAGCACGCCTGATCTCGTCTGATCTCGGAAGCTAAACAGGGATGGGCCTGGTTAGTACTTGGATGGGAGACCGCCTGGGAATACCAGGTGCTGTAAGCTTTTAAGCGCAGGAGGCGCCCTATCCCCGCTCGCTCGCTCATTCCCCTGTTCACACGTGCAGTGCGGCTTGTCCGTCTGTTTATTTGTCAGCTTTGGCGAGACACGGGTGCTTGTGTATTAGCGTGAGCGTTTTTTATTCTGATCATGAACAGTTTTACAAGTCCGCAAAGGATCGAGGAAAGGTTTATCGCCAGCTGAAAAGAGACACAGCGCTTCGGCTGTGGAGACTTGTTCGGCTGGCGTTCGGGGAGTCGCGTTTTTCAGAATTGTATTGAGATCGTTTTCCACAGAGCTCAGATGTCAAAGCACAGCAGCAGCTCTCCACAGCGATCCTCTATAGCGCCCTTTCTCCCGCAGCTCCGTCCTCATTGGAAGGAAGCAAGAGTGAAAGGCTGAAGTGAAATAGAGCGGGGACGAAGGCAGTGAAGAGAGAGAACGTGGGAAGAAGAGAAAAACGCAAGGGAAAAAAAGCAGCGTCGTAAAAGAGGTGACGGAGCTGTCCTCTCTATAAGAAGGGTGCCAGCGAGCCTTGCTCTCGCTTACGGCCACACCCCCTTGAGCACGCCTGATCTCGTCTGATCTCGGAAGCTAAACAGGGATGGGCCTGGTTAGTACTTGGATGGGAGACCGCCTGGGAATACCAGGTGCTGTAAGCTTTTAAGCGCAGGAGGCGCCCTATCCCCGCTCGCTCGCTCATTCCCCTGTTCACACGTGCAGTGCGGCTTGTCCGTCTGTTTATTTGTCAGCTTTGGCGAGACACGGGTGCTTGTGTATTAGCGTGAGCGTTTTTTATTCTGATCATGAACAGTTTTACAAGTCCGCAAAGGATCGAGGAAAGGTTTATCGCCAGCTGAAAAGAGACACAGCGCTTCGGCTGTGGAGACTTGTTCGGCTGGCGTTCGGGGAGTCGCGTTTTTCAGAATTGTATTGAGATCGTTTTCCACAGAGCTCAGATGTCAAAGCACAGCAGCAGCTCTCCACAGCGATCCTCTATAGCGCCCTTTCTCCCGCAGCTCCGTCCTCATTGGAAGGAAGCAAGAGTGAAAGGCTGAAGTGAAATAGAGCGGGGACGAAGGCAGTGAAGAGAGAGAACGTGGGAAGAAGAGAAAAACGCAAGGGAAAAAAAGCAGCGTCGTAAAAGAGGTGACGGAGCTGTCCTCTCTATAAGAAGGGTGCCAGCGAGCCTTGCTCTCGCTTACGGCCACACCCCCTTGAGCACGCCTGATCTCGTCTGATCTCGGAAGCTAAACAGGGATGGGCCTGGTTAGTACTTGGATGGGAGACCGCCTGGGAATACCAGGTGCTGTAAGCTTTTAAGCGCAGGAGGCGCCCTATCCCCGCTCGCTCGCTCATTCCCCTGTTCACACGTGCAGTGCGGCTTGTCCGTCTGTTTATTTGTCAGCTTTGGCGAGACACGGGTGCTTGTGTATTAGCGTGAGCGTTTTTTATTCTGATCATGAACAGTTTTACAAGTCCGCAAAGGATCGAGGAAAGGTTTATCGCCAGCTGAAAAGAGACACAGCGCTTCGGCTGTGGAGACTTGTTCGGCTGGCGTTCGGGGAGTCGCGTTTTTCAGAATTGTATTGAGATCGTTTTCCACAGAGCTCAGATGTCAAAGCACAGCAGCAGCTCTCCACAGCGATCCTCTATAGCGCCCTTTCTCCCGCAGCTCCGTCCTCATTGGAAGGAAGCAAGAGTGAAAGGCTGAAGTGAAATAGAGCGGGGACGAAGGCAGTGAAGAGAGAGAACGTGGGAAGAAGAGAAAAACGCAAGGGAAAAAAAGCAGCGTCGTAAAAGAGGTGACGGAGCTGTCCTCTCTATAAGAAGGGTGCCAGCGAGCCTTGCTCTCGCTTACGGCCACACCCCCTTGAGCACGCCTGATCTCGTCTGATCTCGGAAGCTAAACAGGGATGGGCCTGGTTAGTACTTGGATGGGAGACCGCCTGGGAATACCAGGTGCTGTAAGCTTTTAAGCGCAGGAGGCGCCCTATCCCCGCTCGCTCGCTCATTCCCCTGTTCACACGTGCAGTGCGGCTTGTCCGTCTGTTTATTTGTCAGCTTTGGCGAGACACGGGTGCTTGTGTATTAGCGTGAGCGTTTTTTATTCTGATCATGAACAGTTTTACAAGTCCGCAAAGGATCGAGGAAAGGTTTATCGCCAGCTGAAAAGAGACACAGCGCTTCGGCTGTGGAGACTTGTTCGGCTGGCGTTCGGGGAGTCGCGTTTTTCAGAATTGTATTGAGATCGTTTTCCATAGAGCTCAGATGTCAAAGCACAGCAGCAGCTCTCCACAGCGATCCTCTATAGCGCCCTTTCTCCCGCAGCTCCGTCCTTATTGGAAGGAAGCAAGAAAAAAGCAGCGTCGTAAAAGAGGTGACGGAGCTGTCCTCTCTATAAGAAGGGTGCCAGCGAGCCTTGCTCTCGCTTACGGCCACACCCCCTTGAGCACGCCTGATCTCGTTTGATCTCGGAAGCTAAACAGGGATGGGCCTGGTTAGTACTTGGATGGGAGACCGCCTGGGAATACCAGGTGCTGTAAGCTTTTAAGCGCAGGAGGCGCCCTATCCCCGCTCGCTCGCTCATTCCCCTGTTCACACGTGCAGTGCGGCTTGTCCGTCTGTTTATTTGTCAGCTTTGGCGAGACACGGGTGCTTGTGTATTAGCGTGAGCGTTTTTTATTCTGATCATGAACAGTTTTACAAGTCCGCAAAGGATCGAGGAAAGGTTTATCGCCAGCTGAAAAGAGACACAGCGCTTCGGCTGTGGAGACTTGTTCGGCTGGCGTTCGGGGAGTCGCGTTTTTCAGAATTGTATTGAGATCGTTTTCCACAGAGCTCAGATGTCAAAGCACAGCAGCAGCTCTCCACAGCGATCCTCTATAGCGCCCTTTCTCCCGCAGCTCCGTCCTCATTGGAAGGAAGCAAGAAAAAAGCAGCGTCGTAAAAGAGGTGACGGAGCTGTCCTCTCTATAAGAAGGGTGCCAGCGAGCCTTGCTCTCGCTTACGGCCACACCCCCTTGAGCACGCCTGATCTCGTCTGATCTCGGAAGCTAAACAGGGATGGGCCTGGTTAGTACTTGGATGGGAGACCGCCTGGGAATACCAGGTGCTGTAAGCTTTTAAGCGCAGGAGGCGCCCTATCCCCGCTCGCTCGCTCATTCCCCTGTTCACACGTGCAGTGCGGCTTGTCCGTCTGTTTATTTGTCAGCTTTGGCGAGACACGGGTGCTTGTGTATTAGCGTGAGCGTTTTTTATTCTGATCATGAACAGTTTTACAAGTCCGCAAAGGATCGAGGAAAGGTTTATCGCCAGCTGAAAAGAGACACAGCGCTTCGGCTGTGGAGACTTGTTCGGCTGGCGTTCGGGGAGTCGCGTTTTTCAGAATTGTATTGAGATCGTTTTCCACAGAGCTCAGATGTCAAAGCACAGCAGCAGCTCTCCACAGCGATCCTCTATAGCGCCCTTTCTCCCGCAGCTCCGTCCTCATTGGAAGGAAGCAAGAGTGAAAGGCTGAAGTGAAATAGAGCGGGGACGAAGGCAGTGAAGAGAGAGAACGTGGGAAGAAGAGAAAAACGCAAGGGAAAAAAAGCAGCGTCGTAAAAGAGGTGACGGAGCTGTCCTCTCTATAAGAAGGGTGCCAGCGAGCCTTGCTCTCGCTTACGGCCACACCCCCTTGAGCACGCCTGATCTCGTCTGATCTCGGAAGCTAAACAGGGATGGGCCTGGTTAGTACTTGGATGGGAGACCGCCTGGGAATACCAGGTGCTGTAAGCTTTTAAGCGCAGGAGGCGCCCTATCCCCGCTCGCTCGCTCATTCCCCTGTTCACACGTGCAGTGCGGCTTGTCCGTCTGTTTATTTGTCAGCTTTGGCGAGACACGGGTGCTTGTGTATTAGCGTGAGCGTTTTTTATTCTGATCATGAACAGTTTTACAAGTCCGCAAAGGATCGAGGAAAGGTTTATCGCCAGCTGAAAAGAGACACAGCGCTTCGGCTGTGGAGACTTGTTCGGCTGGCGTTCGGGGAGTCGCGTTTTTCAGAATTGTATTGAGATCGTTTTCCACAGAGCTCAGATGTCAAAGCACAGCAGCAGCTCTCCACAGCGATCCTCTATAGCGCCCTTTCTCCCGCAGCTCCGTCCTCATTGGAAGGAAGCAAGAAAAAAGCAGCGTCGTAAAAGAGGTGACGGAGCTGTCCTCTCTATAAGAAGGGTGCCAGCGAGCCTTGCTCTCGCTTACGGCCACACCCCCTTGAGCACGCCTGATCTCGTCTGATCTCGGAAGCTAAACAGGGATGGGCCTGGTTAGTACTTGGATGGGAGACCGCCTGGGAATACCAGGTGCTGTAAGCTTTTAAGCGCAGGAGGCGCCCTATCCCCGCTCGCTCGCTCATTCCCCTGTTCACACGTGCAGTGCGGCTTGTCCGTCTGTTTATTTGTCAGCTTTGGCGAGACACGGGTGCTTGTGTATTAGCGTGAGCGTTTTTTATTCTGATCATGAACAGTTTTACAAGTCCGCAAAGGATCGAGGAAAGGTTTATCGCCAGCTGAAAAGAGACACAGCGCTTCGGCTGTGGAGACTTGTTCGGCTGGCGTTCGGGGAGTCGCGTTTTTCAGAATTGTATTGAGATCGTTTTCCACAGAGCTCAGATGTCAAAGCACAGCAGCAGCTCTCCACAGCGATCCTCTATAGCGCCCTTTCTCCCGCAGCTCCGTCCTCATTGGAAGGAAGCAAGAGTGAAAGGCTGAAGTGAAATAGAGCGGGGACGAAGGCAGTGAAGAGAGAGAACGTGGGAAGAAGAGAAAAACGCAAGGGAAAAAAAGCAGCGTCGTAAAAGAGGTGACGGAGCTGTCCTCTCTATAAGAAGGGTGCCAGCGAGCCTTGCTCTCGCTTACGGCCACACCCCCTTGAGCACGCCTGATCTCGTCTGATCTCGGAAGCTAAACAGGGATGGGCCTGGTTAGTACTTGGATGGGAGACCGCCTGGGAATACCAGGTGCTGTAAGCTTTTAAGCGCAGGAGGCGCCCTATCCCCGCTCGCTCGCTCATTCCCCTGTTCACACGTGCAGTGCGGCTTGTCCGTCTGTTTATTTGTCAGCTTTGGCGAGACACGGGTGCTTGTGTATTAGCGTGAGCGTTTTTTATTCTGATCATGAACAGTTTTACAAGTCCGCAAAGGATCGAGGAAAGGTTTATCGCCAGCTGAAAAGAGACACAGCGCTTCGGCTGTGGAGACTTGTTCGGCTGGCGTTCGGGGAGTCGCGTTTTTCAGAATTGTATTGAGATCGTTTTCCACAGAGCTCAGATGTCAAAGCACAGCAGCAGCTCTCCACAGCGATCCTCTATAGCGCCCTTTCTCCCGCAGCTCCGTCCTCATTGGAAGGAAGCAAGAGTGAAAGGCTGAAGTGAAATAGAGCGGGGACGAAGGCAGTGAAGAGAGAGAACGTGGGAAGAAGAGAAAAACGCAAGGGAAAAAAAGCAGCGTCGTAAAAGAGGTGACGGAGCTGTCCTCTCTATAAGAAGGGTGCCAGCGAGCCTTGCTCTCGCTTACGGCCACACCCCCTTGAGCACGCCTGATCTCGTCTGATCTCGGAAGCTAAACAGGGATGGGCCTGGTTAGTACTTGGATGGGAGACCGCTTGGGAATACCAGGTGCTGTAAGCTTTTAAGCGCAGGAGGCGCCCTATCCCCGCTCGCTCGCTCATTCCCCTGTTCACACGTGCAGTGCGGCTTGTCCGTCTGTTTATTTGTCAGCTTTGGCGAGACACGGGTGCTTGTGTATTAGCGTGAGCGTTTTTTATTCTGATCATGAACAGTTTTACAAGTCCGCAAAGGATCGAGGAAAGGTTTATCGCCAGCTGAAAAGAGACACAGCGCTTCGGCTGTGGAGACTTGTTCGGCTGGCGTTCGGGGAGTCGCGTTTTTCAGAATTGTATTGAGATCGTTTTCCACAGAGCTCAGATGTCAAAGCACAGCAGCAGCTCTCCACAGCGATCCTCTATAGCGCCCTTTCTCCCGCAGCTCCGTCCTCATTGGAAGGAAGCAAGAGTGAAAGGCTGAAGTGAAATAGAGCGGGGACGAAGGCAGTGAAGAGAGAGAACGTGGGAAGAAGAGAAAAACGCAAGGGAAAAAAAGCAGCGTCGTAAAAGAGGTGACGGAGCTGTCCTCTCTATAAGAAGGGTGCCAGCGAGCCTTGCTCTCGCTTACGGCCACACCCCCTTGAGCACGCCTGATCTCGTCTGATCTCGGAAGCTAAACAGGGATGGGCCTGGTTAGTACTTGGATGGGAGACCGCCTGGGAATACCAGGTGCTGTAAGCTTTTAAGCGCAGGAGGCGCCCTATCCCCGCTCGCTCGCTCATTCCCCTGTTCACACGTGCAGTGCGGCTTGTCCGTCTGTTTATTTGTCAGCTTTGGCGAGACACGGGTGCTTGTGTATTAGCGTGAGCGTTTTTTATTCTGATCATGAACAGTTTTACAAGTCCGCAAAGGATCGAGGAAAGGTTTATCGCCAGCTGAAAAGAGACACAGCGCTTCGGCTGTGGAGACTTGTTCGGCTGGCGTTCGGGGAGTCGCGTTTTTCAGAATTGTATTGAGATCGTTTTCCACAGAGCTCAGATGTCAAAGCACAGCAGCAGCTCTCCACAGCGATCCTCTATAGCGCCCTTTCTCCCGCAGCTCCGTCCTCATTGGAAGGAAGCAAGAGTGAAAGGCTGAAGTGAAATAGAGCGGGGACGAAGGCAGTGAAGAGAGAGAACGTGGGAAGAAGAGAAAAACGCAAGGGAAAAAAAGCAGCGTCGTAAAAGAGGTGACGGAGCTGTCCTCTCTATAAGAAGGGTGCCAGCGAGCCTTGCTCTCGCTTACGGCCACACCCCCTTGAGCACGCCTGATCTCGTCTGATCTCGGAAGCTAAACAGGGATGGGCCTGGTTAGTACTTGGATGGGAGACCGCCTGGGAATACCAGGTGCTGTAAGCTTTTAAGCGCAGGAGGCGCCCTATCCCCGCTCGCTCGCTCATTCCCCTGTTCACACGTGCAGTGCGGCTTGTCCGTCTGTTTATTTGTCAGCTTTGGCGAGACACGGGTGCTTGTGTATTAGCGTGAGCGTTTTTTATTCTGATCATGAACAGTTTTACAAGTCCGCAAAGGATCGAGGAAAGGTTTATCGCCAGCTGAAAAGAGACACAGCGCTTCGGCTGTGGAGACTTGTTCGGCTGGCGTTCGGGGAGTCGCGTTTTTCAGAATTGTATTGAGATCGTTTTCCACAGAGCTCAGATGTCAAAGCACAGCAGCAGCTCTCCACAGCGATCCTCTATAGCGCCCTTTCTCCCGCAGCTCCGTCCTCATTGGAAGGAAGCAAGAAAAAAGCAGCGTCGTAAAAGAGGTGACGGAGCTGTCCTCTCTATAAGAAGGGTGCCAGCGAGCCTTGCTCTCGCTTACGGCCACACCCCCTTGAGCACGCCTGATCTCGTCTGATCTCGGAAGCTAAACAGGGATGGGCCTGGTTAGTACTTGGATGGGAGACCGCCTGGGAATACCAGGTGCTGTAAGCTTTTAAGCGCAGGAGGCGCCCTATCCCCGCTCGCTCGCTCATTCCCCTGTTCACACGTGCAGTGCGGCTTGTCCGTCTGTTTATTTGTCAGCTTTGGCGAGACACGGGTGCTTGTGTATTAGCGTGAGCGGTTTTTATTCTGATCATGAACAGTTTTACAAGTCCGCAAAGGATCGAGGAAAGGTTTATCGCCAGCTGAAAAGAGACACAGCGCTTCGGCTGTGGAGACTTGTTCGGCTGGCGTTCGGGGAGTCGCGTTTTTCAGAATTGTATTGAGATCGTTTTCCACAGAGCTCAGATGTCAAAGCACAGCAGCAGCTCTCCACAGCGATCCTCTATAGCGCCCTTTCTCCCGCAGCTCCGTCCTCATTGGAAGGAAGCAAGAAAAAAGCAGCGTCGTAAAAGAGGTGACGGAGCTGTCCTCTCTATAAGAAGGGTGCCAGCGAGCCTTGCTCTCGCTTACGGCCACACCCCCTTGAGCACGCCTGATCTCATCTGATCTCGGAAGCTAAACAGGGATGGGCCTGGTTAGTACTTGGATGGGAGACCGCCTGGGAATACCAGGTGCTGTAAGCTTTTAAGCGCAGGAGGCGCCCTATCCCCGCTCGCTCGCTCATTCCCCTGTTCACACGTGCAGTGCGGCTTGTCCGTCTGTTTATTTGTCAGCTTTGGCGAGACACGGGTGCTTGTGTATTAGCGTGAGCGTTTTTTATTCTGATCATGAACAGTTTTACAAGTCCGCAAAGGATCGAGGAAAGGTTTATCGCCAGCTGAAAAGAGACACAGCGCTTCGGCTGTGGAGACTTGTTCGGCTGGCGTTCGGGGAGTCGCGTTTTTCAGAATTGTATTGAGATCGTTTTCCACAGAGCTCAGATGTCAAAGCACAGCAGCAGCTCTCCACAGCGATCCTCTATAGCGCCCTTTCTCCCGCAGCTCCGTCCTCATTGGAAGGAAGCAAGAAAAAAGCAGCGTCGTAAAAGAGGTGACGGAGCTGTCCTCTCTATAAGAAGGGTGCCAGCGAGCCTTGCTCTCGCTTGCGGCCACACCCCCTTGAGCACGCCTGATCTCGTCTGATCTCGGAAGCTAAACAGGGATGGGCCTGGTTAATACTTGGATGGGAGACCGCCTGGGAATACCAGGTGCTGTAAGCTTTTAAGCGCAGGAGGCGCCCTATCCCCGCTCGCTCGCTCATTCCCCTGTTCACACGTGCAGTGCGGCTTGTCCGTCTGTTTATTTGTCAGCTTTGGCGAGACACGGGTGCTTGTGTATTAGCGTGAGCGTTTTTTATTCTGATCATGAACAGTTTTACAAGTCCGCAAAGGATCGAGGAAAGGTTTATCGCCAGCTGAAAAGAGACACAGCGCTTCGGCTGTGGAGACTTGTTCGGCTGGCGTTCGGGGAGTCGCGTTTTTCAGAATTGTATTGAGATCGTTTTCCACAGAGCTCAGATGTCAAAGCACAGCAGCAGCTCTCCACAGCGATCCTCTATAGCGCCCTTTCTCCCGCAGCTCCGTCCTCATTGGAAGGAAGCAAGAGTGAAAGGCTGAAGTGAAATAGAGCGGGGACGAAGGCAGTGAAGAGAGAGAACGTGGGAAGAAGAGAAAAACGCAAGGGAAAAAAAGCAGCGTCGTAAAAGAGGTGACGGAGCTGTCCTCTCTATAAGAAGGGTGCCAGCGAGCCTTGCTCTCGCTTACGGCCACACCCCCTTGAGCACGCCTGATCTTGTCTGATCTCGGAAGCTAAACAGGGATGGGCCTGGTTAGTACTTGGATGGGAGACCGCCTGGGAATACCAGGTGCTGTAAGCTTTTAAGCGCAGGAGGCGCCCTATCCCCGCTCGCTCGCTCATTCCCCTGTTCACACGTGCAGTGCGGCTTGTCCGTCTGTTTATTTGTCAGCTTTGGCGAGACACGGGTGCTTGTGTATTAGCGTGAGCGTTTTTTATTCTGATCATGAACAGTTTTACAAGTCCGCAAAGGATCGAGGAAAGGTTTATCGCCAGCTGAAAAGAGACACAGCGCTTCGGCTGTGGAGACTTGTTCGGCTGGCGTTCGGGGAGTCGCGTTTTTCAGAATTGTATTGAGATCGTTTTCCACAGAGCTCAGATGTCAAAGCACAGCAGCAGCTCTCCACAGCGATCCTCTATAGCGCCCTTTCTCCCGCAGCTCCGTCCTCATTGGAAGGAAGCAAGAGTGAAAGGCTGAAGTGAAATAGAGCGGGGACGAAGGCAGTGAAGAGAGAGAACGTGGGAAGAAGAGAAAAACGCAAGGGAAAAAAAGCAGCGTCGTAAAAGAGGTGACGGAGCTGTCCTCTCTATAAGAAGGGTGCCAGCGAGCCTTGCTCTCGCTTACGGCCACACCCCCTTGAGCACGCCTGATCTCGTCTGATCTCGGAAGCTAAACAGGGATGGGCCTGGTTAGTACTTGGATGGGAGACCGCCTGGGAATACCAGGTGCTGTAAGCTTTTAAGCGCAGGAGGCGCCCTATCCCCGCTCGCTCGCTCATTCCCCTGTTCACACGTGCAGTGCGGCTTGTCCGTCTGTTTATTTGTCAGCTTTGGCGAGACACGGGTGCTTGTGTATTAGCGTGAGCGTTTTTTATTCTGATCATGAACAGTTTTACAAGTCCGCAAAGGATCGAGGAAAGGTTTATCGCCAGCTGAAAAGAGACACAGCGCTTCGGCTGTGGAGACTTGTTCGGCTGGCGTTCGGGGAGTCGCGTTTTTCAGAATTGTATTGAGATCGTTTTCCACAGAGCTCAGATGTCAAAGCACAGCAGCAGCTCTCCACAGCGATCCTCTATAGCGCCCTTTCTCCCGCAGCTCCGTCCTCATTGGAAGGAAGCAAGAAAAAAGCAGCGTCGTAAAAGAGGTGACGGAGCTGTCCTCTCTATAAGAAGGGTGCCAGCGAGCCTTGCTCTCGCTTACGGCCACACCCCCTTGAGCACGCCTGATCTCGTCTGATCTCGGAAGCTAAACAGGGATGGGCCTGGTTAGTACTTGGATGGGAGACCGCCTGGGAATACCAGGTGCTGTAAGCTTTTAAGCGCAGGAGGCGCCCTATCCCCGCTCGCTCGCTCATTCCCCTGTTCACACGTGCAGTGCGGCTTGTCCGTCTGTTTATTTGTCAGCTTTGGCGAGACACGGGTGCTTGTGTATTAGCGTGAGCGTTTTTTATTCTGATCATGAACAGTTTTACAAGTCCGCAAAGGATCGAGGAAAGGTTTATCGCCAGCTGAAAAGAGACACAGCGCTTCGGCTGTGGAGACTTGTTCGGCTGGCGTTCGGGGAGTCGCGTTTTTCAGAATTGTATTGAGATCGTTTTCCACAGAGCTCAGATGTCAAAGCACAGCAGCAGCTCTCCACAGCGATCCTCTATAGCGCCCTTTCTCCCGCAGCTCCGTCCTCATTGGAAGGAAGCAAGAGTGAAAGGCTGAAGTGAAATAGAGCGGGGACGAAGGCAGTGAAGAGAGAGAACGTGGGAAGAAGAGAAAAACGCAAGGGAAAAAAAGCAGCGTCGTAAAAGAGGTGACGGAGCTGTCCTCTCTATAAGAAGGGTGCCAGCGAGCCTTGCTCTCGCTTACGGCCACACCCCCTTGAGCACGCCTGATCTCGTCTGATCTCGGAAGCTAAACAGGGATGGGCCTGGTTAGTACTTGGATGGGAGACCGCCTGGGAATACCAGGTGCTGTAAGCTTTTAAGCGCAGGAGGCGCCCTATCCCCGCTCGCTCGCTCATTCCCCTGTTCACACGTGCAGTGCCGCTTGTCCGTCTGTTTATTTGTCAGCTTTGGCGAGACACGGGTGCTTGTGTATTAGCGTGAGCGTTTTTTATTCTGATCATGAACAGTTTTACAAGTCCGCAAAGGATCGAGGAAAGGTTTATCGCCAGCTGAAAAGAGACACAGCGCTTCGGCTGTGGAGACTTGTTCGGCTGGCGTTCGGGGAGTCGCGTTTTTCAGAATTGTATTGAGATCGTTTTCCACAGAGCTCAGATGTCAAAGCACAGCAGCAGCTCTCCACAGCGATCCTCTATAGCGCCCTTTCTCCCGCAGCTCCGTCCTCATTGGAAGGAAGCAAGAAAAAAGCAGCGTCGTAAAAGAGGTGACGGAGCTGTCCTCTCTATAAGAAGGGTGCCAGCGAGCCTTGCTCTCGCTTGCGGCCACACCCCCTTGAGCACGCCTGATCTCGTCTGATCTCGGAAGCTAAACAGGGATGGGCCTGGTTAATACTTGGATGGGAGACCGCCTGGGAATACCAGGTGCTGTAAGCTTTTAAGCGCAGGAGGCGCCCTATCCCCGCTCGCTCGCTCATTCCCCTGTTCACACGTGCAGTGCGGCTTGTCCGTCTGTTTATTTGTCAGCTTTGGCGAGACACGGGTGCTTGTGTATTAGCGTGAGCGTTTTTTATTCTGATCATGAACAGTTTTACAAGTCCGCAAAGGATCGAGGAAAGGTTTATCGCCAGCTGAAAAGAGACACAGCGCTTCGGCTGTGGAGACTTGTTCGGCTGGCGTTCGGGGAGTCGCGTTTTTCAGAATTGTATTGAGATCGTTTTCCACAGAGCTCAGATGTCAAAGCACAGCAGCAGCTCTCCACAGCGATCCTCTATAGCGCCCTTTCTCCCGCAGCTCCGTCCTCATTGGAAGGAAGCAAGAGTGAAAGGCTGAAGTGAAATAGAGCGGGGACGAAGGCAGTGAAGAGAGAGAACGTGGGAAGAAGAGAAAAACGCAAGGGAAAAAAAGCAGCGTCGTAAAAGAGGTGACGGAGCTGTCCTCTCTATAAGAAGGGTGCCAGCGAGCCTTGCTCTCGCTTACGGCCACACCCCCTTGAGCACGCCTGATCTTGTCTGATCTCGGAAGCTAAACAGGGATGGGCCTGGTTAGTACTTGGATGGGAGACCGCCTGGGAATACCAGGTGCTGTAAGCTTTTAAGCGCAGGAGGCGCCCTATCCCCGCTCGCTCGCTCATTCCCCTGTTCACACGTGCAGTGCGGCTTGTCCGTCTGTTTATTTGTCAGCTTTGGCGAGACACGGGTGCTTGTGTATTAGCGTGAGCGTTTTTTATTCTGATCATGAACAGTTTTACAAGTCCGCAAAGGATCGAGGAAAGGTTTATCGCCAGCTGAAAAGAGACACAGCGCTTCGGCTGTGGAGACTTGTTCGGCTGGCGTTCGGGGAGTCGCGTTTTTCAGAATTGTATTGAGATCGTTTTCCACAGAGCTCAGATGTCAAAGCACAGCAGCAGCTCTCCACAGCGATCCTCTATAGCGCCCTTTCTCCCGCAGCTCCGTCCTCATTGGAAGGAAGCAAGAGTGAAAGGCTGAAGTGAAATAGAGCGGGGACGAAGGCAGTGAAGAGAGAGAACGTGGGAAGAAGAGAAAAACGCAAGGGAAAAAAAGCAGCGTCGTAAAAGAGGTGACGGAGCTGTCCTCTCTATAAGAAGGGTGCCAGCGAGCCTTGCTCTCGCTTACGGCCACACCCCCTTGAGCACGCCTGATCTCGTCTGATCTCGGAAGCTAAACAGGGATGGGCCTGGTTAGTACTTGGATGGGAGACCGCCTGGGAATACCAGGTGCTGTAAGCTTTTAAGCGCAGGAGGCGCCCTATCCCCGCTCGCTCGCTCATTCCCCTGTTCACACGTGCAGTGCGGCTTGTCCGTCTGTTTATTTGTCAGCTTTGGCGAGACACGGGTGCTTGTGTATTAGCGTGAGCGTTTTTTATTCTGATCATGAACAGTTTTACAAGTCCGCAAAGGATCGAGGAAAGGTTTATCGCCAGCTGAAAAGAGACACAGCGCTTCGGCTGTGGAGACTTGTTCGGCTGGCGTTCGGGGAGTCGCGTTTTTCAGAATTGTATTGAGATCGTTTTCCACAGAGCTCAGATGTCAAAGCACAGCAGCAGCTCTCCACAGCGATCATCTATAGCGCCCTTTCTCCCGCAGCTCCGTCCTCATTGGAAGGAAGCAAGAAAAAAGCAGCGTCGTAAAAGAGGTGACGGAGCTGTCCTCTCTATAAGAAGGGTGCCAGCGAGCCTTGCTCTCGCTTACGGCCACACCCCCTTGAGCACGCCTGATCTCGTCTGATCTCGGAAGCTAAACAGGGATGGGCCTGGTTAGTACTTGGATGGGAGACCGCCTGGGAATACCAGGTGCTGTAAGCTTTTAAGCGCAGGAGGCGCCCTATCCCCGCTCGCTCGCTCATTCCCCTGTTCACACGTGCAGTGCGGCTTGTCCGTCTGTTTATTTGTCAGCTTTGGCGAGACACGGGTGCTTGTGTATTAGCGTGAGCGTTTTTTATTCTGATCATGAACAGTTTTACAAGTCCGCAAAGGATCGAGGAAAGGTTTATCGCCAGCTGAAAAGAGACACAGCGCTTCGGCTGTGGAGACTTGTTCGGCTGGCGTTCGGGGAGTCGCGTTTTTCAGAATTGTATTGAGATCGTTTTCCACAGAGCTCAGATGTCAAAGCACAGCAGCAGCTCTCCACAGCGATCCTCTATAGCGCCCTTTCTCCCGCAGCTCCGTCCTCATTGGAAGGAAGCAAGAGTGAAAGGCTGAAGTGAAATAGAGCGGGGACGAAGGCAGTGAAGAGAGAGAACGTGGGAAGAAGAGAAAAACGCAAGGGAAAAAAAGCAGCGTCGTAAAAGAGGTGACGGAGCTGTCCTCTCTATAAGAAGGGTGCCAGCGAGCCTTGCTCTCGCTTACGGCCACACCCCCTTGAGCACGCCTGATCTCGTCTGATCTCGGAAGCTAAACAGGGATGGGCCTGGTTAGTACTTGGATGGGAGACCGCCTGGGAATACCAGGTGCTGTAAGCTTTTAAGCGCAGGAGGCGCCCTATCCCCGCTCGCTCGCTCATTCCCCTGTTCACACGTGCAGTGCCGCTTGTCCGTCTGTTTATTTGTCAGCTTTGGCGAGACACGGGTGCTTGTGTATTAGCGTGAGCGTTTTTTATTCTGATCATGAACAGTTTTACAAGTCCGCAAAGGATCGAGGAAAGGTTTATCGCCAGCTGAAAAGAGACACAGCGCTTCGGCTGTGGAGACTTGTTCGGCTGGCGTTCGGGGAGTCGCGTTTTTCAGAATTGTATTGAGATCGTTTTCCACAGAGCTCAGATGTCAAAGCACAGCAGCAGCTCTCCACAGCGATCCTCTATAGCGCCCTTTCTCCCGCAGCTCCGTCCTCATTGGAAGGAAGCAAGAGTGAAAGGCTGAAGTGAAATAGAGCGGGGACGAAGGCAGTGAAGAGAGAGAACGTGGGAAGAAGAGAAAAACGCAAGGGAAAAAAAGCAGCGTCGTAAAAGAGGTGACGGAGCTGTCCTCTCTATAAGAAGGGTGCCAGCGAGCCTTGCTCTCGCTTACGGCCACACCCCCTTGAGCACGCCTGATCTCGTCTGATCTCGGAAGCTAAACAGGGATGGGCCTGGTTAGTACTTGGATGGGAGACCGCCTGGGAATACCAGGTGCTGTAAGCTTTTAAGCGCAGGAGGCGCCCTATCCCCGCTCGCTCGCTCATTCCCCTGTTCACACGTGCAGTGCGGCTTGTCCGTCTGTTTATTTGTCAGCTTTGGCGAGACACGGGTGCTTGTGTATTAGCGTGAGCGTTTTTTATTCTGATCATGAACAGTTTTACAAGTCCGCAAAGGATCGAGGAAAGGTTTATCGCCAGCTGAAAAGAGACACAGCGCTTCGGCTGTGGAGACTTGTTCGGCTGGCGTTCGGGGAGTCGCGTTTTTCAGAATTGTATTGAGATCGTTTTCCACAGAGCTCAGATGTCAAAGCACAGCAGCAGCTCTCCACAGCGATCCTCTATAGCGCCCTTTCTCCCGCAGCTCCGTCCTCATTGGAAGGAAGCAAGAGTGAAAGGCTGAAGTGAAATAGAGCGGGGACGAAGGCAGTGAAGAGAGAGAACGTGGGAAGAAGAGAAAAACGCAAGGGAAAAAAAGCAGCGTCGTAAAAGAGGTGACGGAGCTGTCCTCTCTATAAGAAGGGTGCCAGCGAGCCTTGCTCTCGCTTACGGCCACACCCCCTTGAGCACGCCTGATCTCGTCTGATCTCGGAAGCTAAACAGGGATGGGCCTGGTTAGTACTTGGATGGGAGACCGCCTGGGAATACCAGGTGCTGTAAGCTTTTAAGCGCAGGAGGCGCCCTATCCCCGCTCGCTCGCTCATTCCCCTGTTCACACGTGCAGTGCGGCTTGTCCGTCTGTTTATTTGTCAGCTTTGGCGAGACACGGGTGCTTGTGTATTAGCGTGAGCGTTTTTTATTCTGATCATGAACAGTTTTACAAGTCCGCAAAGGATCGAGGAAAGGTTTATCGCCAGCTGAAAAGAGACACAGCGCTTCGGCTGTGGAGACTTGTTCGGCTGGCGTTCGGGGAGTCGCGTTTTTCAGAATTGTATTGAGATCGTTTTCCACAGAGCTCAGATGTCAAAGCACAGCAGCAGCTCTCCACAGCGATCCTCTATAGCGCCCTTTCTCCCGCAGCTCCGTCCTCATTGGAAGGAAGCAAGAGTGAAAGGCTGAAGTGAAATAGAGCGGGGACGAAGGCAGTGAAGAGAGAGAACGTGGGAAGAAGAGAAAAACGCAAGGGAAAAAAAGCAGCGTCGTAAAAGAGGTGACGGAGCTGTCCTCTCTATAAGAAGGGTGCCAGCGAGCCTTGCTCTCGCTTACGGCCACACCCCCTTGAGCACGCCTGATCTCGTCTGATCTCGGAAGCTAAACAGGGATGGGCCTGGTTAGTACTTGGATGGGAGACCGCCTGGGAATACCAGGTGCTGTAAGCTTTTAAGCGCAGGAGGCGCCCTATCCCCGCTCGCTCGCTCATTCCCCTGTTCACACGTGCAGTGCGGCTTGTCCGTCTGTTTATTTGTCAGCTTTGGCGAGACACGGGTGCTTGTGTATTAGCGTGAGCGTTTTTTATTCTGATCATGAACAGTTTTACAAGTCCGCAAAGGATCGAGGAAAGGTTTATCGCCAGCTGAAAAGAGACACAGCGCTTCGGCTGTGGAGACTTGTTCGGCTGGCGTTCGGGGAGTCGCGTTTTTCAGAATTGTATTGAGATCGTTTTCCACAGAGCTCAGATGTCAAAGCACAGCAGCAGCTCTCCACAGCGATCCTCTATAGCGCCCTTTCTCCCGCAGCTCCGTCCTCATTGGAAGGAAGCAAGAAAAAAGCAGCGTCGTAAAAGAGGTGACGGAGCTGTCCTCTCTATAAGAAGGGTGCCAGCGAGCCTTGCTCTCGCTTACGGCCACACCCCCTTGAGCACGCCTGATCTCGTCTGATCTCGGAAGCTAAACAGGGATGGGCCTGGTTAGTACTTGGATGGGAGACCGCCTGGGAATACCAGGTGCTGTAAGCTTTTAAGCGCAGGAGGCGCCCTATCCCCGCTCGCTCGCTCATTCCCCTGTTCACACGTGCAGTGCGGCTTGTCCGTCTGTTTATTTGTCAGCTTTGGCGAGACACGGGTGCTTGTGTATTAGCGTGAGCGTTTTTTATTCTGATCATGAACAGTTTTACAAGTCCGCAAAGGATCGAGGAAAGGTTTATCGCCAGCTGAAAAGAGACACAGCGCTTCGGCTGTGGAGACTTGTTCGGCTGGCGTTCGGGGAGTCGCGTTTTTCAGAATTGTATTGAGATCGTTTTCCACAGAGCTCAGATGTCAAAGCACAGCAGCAGCTCTCCACAGCGATCCTCTATAGCGCCCTTTCTCCCGCAGCTCCGTCCTCATTGGAAGGAAGCAAGAGTGAAAGGCTGAAGTGAAATAGAGCGGGGACGAAGGCAGTGAAGAGAGAGAACGTGGGAAGAAGAGAAAAACGCAAGGGAAAAAAAGCAGCGTCGTAAAAGAGGTGACGGAGCTGTCCTCTCTATAAGAAGGGTGCCAGCGAGCCTTGCTCTCGCTTACGGCCACACCCCCTTGAGCACGCCTGATCTCGTCTGATCTCAGAAGCTAAACAGGGATGGGCCTGGTTAGTACTTGGATGGGAGACCGCCTGGGAATACCAGGTGCTGTAAGCTTTTAAGCGCAGGAGGCGCCCTATCCCCGCTCGCTCGCTCATTCCCCTGTTCACACGTGCAGTGCGGCTTGTCCGTCTGTTTATTTGTCAGCTTTGGCGAGACACGGGTGCTTGTGTATTAGCGTGAGCGTTTTTTATTCTGATCATGAACAGTTTTACAAGTCCGCAAAGGATCGAGGAAAGGTTTATCGCCAGCTGAAAAGAGACACAGCGCTTCGGCTGTGGAGACTTGTTCGGCTGGCGTTCGGGGAGTCGCGTTTTTCAGAATTGTATTGAGATCGTTTTCCACAGAGCTCAGATGTCAAAGCACAGCAGCAGCTCTCCACAGCGATCCTCTATAGCGCCCTTTCTCCCGCAGCTCCGTCCTCATTGGAAGGAAGCAAGAGTGAAAGGCTGAAGTGAAATAGAGCGGGGACGAAGGCAGTGAAGAGAGAGAACGTGGGAAGAAGAGAAAAACGCAAGGGAAAAAAAGCAGCGTCGTAAAAGAGGTGACGGAGCTGTCCTCTCTATAAGAAGGGTGCCAGCGAGCCTTGCTCTCGCTTACGGCCACACCCCCTTGAGCACGCCTGATCTCGTCTGATCTCGGAAGCTAAACAGGGATGGGCCTGGTTAGTACTTGGATGGGAGACCGCCTGGGAATACCAGGTGCTGTAAGCTTTTAAGCGCAGGAGGCGCCCTATCCCCGCTCGCTCGCTCATTCCCCTGTTCACACGTGCAGTGCGGCTTGTCCGTCTGTTTATTTGTCAGCTTTGGCGAGACACGGGTGCTTGTGTATTAGCGTGAGCGTTTTTTATTCTGATCATGAACTGTTTTACAAGTCCGCAAAGGATCGAGGAAAGGTTTATCGCCAGCTGAAAAGAGACACAGCGCTTCGGCTGTGGAGACTTGTTCGGCTGGCGTTCGGGGAGTCGCGTTTTTCAGAATTGTATTGAGATCGTTTTCCACAGAGCTCAGATGTCAAAGCACAGCAGCAGCTCTCCACAGAGATCCTCTATAGCGCCCTTTCTCCCGCAGCTCCGTCCTCATTGGAAGGAAGCAAGAGTGAAAGGCTGAAGTGAAATAGAGCGGGGACGAAGGCAGTGAAGAGAGAGAACGTGGGAAGAAGAGAAAAACGCAAGGGAAAAAAAGCAGCGTCGTAAAAGAGGTGACGGAGCTGTCCTCTCTATAAGAAGGGTGCCAGCGAGCCTTGCTCTCGCTTACGGCCACACCCCCTTGAGCACGCCTGATCTTGTCTGATCTCGGAAGCTAAACAGGGATGGGCCTGGTTAGTACTTGGATGGGAGACCGCCTGGGAATACCAGGTGCTGTAAGCTTTTAAGCGCAGGAGGCGCCCTATCCCCGCTCGCTCGCTCATTCCCCTGTTCACACGTGCAGTGCGGCTTGTCCGTCTGTTTATTTGTCAGCTTTGGCGAGACACGGGTGCTTGTGTATTAGCGTGAGCGTTTTTTATTCTGATCATGAACAGTTTTACAAGTCCGCAAAGGATCGAGGAAAGGTTTATCGCCAGCTGAAAAGAGACACAGCGCTTCGGCTGTGGAGACTTGTTCGGCTGGCGTTCGGGGAGTCGCGTTTTTCAGAATTGTATTGAGATCGTTTTCCACAGAGCTCAGATGTCAAAGCACAGCAGCAGCTCTCCACAGCGATCCTCTATAGCGCCCTTTCTCCCGCAGCTCCGTCCTCATTGGAAGGAAGCAAGAAAAAAGCAGCGTCGTAAAAGAGGTGACGGAGCTGTCCTCTCTATAAGAAGGGTGCCAGCGAGCCTTGCTCTCGCTTACGGCCACACCCCCTTGAGCACGCCTGATCTCGTCTGATCTCGGAAGCTAAACAGGGATGGGCCTGGTTAGTACTTGGATGGGAGACCGCCTGGGAATACCAGGTGCTGTAAGCTTTTAAGCGCAGGAGGCGCCCTATCCCCGCTCGCTCGCTCATTCCCCTGTTCACACGTGCAGTGCGGCTTGTCCGTCTGTTTATTTGTCAGCTTTGGCGAGACACGGGTGCTTGTGTATTAGCGTGAGCGTTTTTTATTCTGATCATGAACAGTTTTACAAGTCCGCAAAGGATCGAGGAAAGGTTTATCGCCAGCTGAAAAGAGACACAGCGCTTCGGCTGTGGAGACTTGTTCGGCTGGCGTTCGGGGAGTCGCGTTTTTCAGAATTGTATTGAGATCGTTTTCCACAGAGCTCAGATGTCAAAGCACAGCAGCAGCTCTCCACAGCGATCCTCTATAGCGCCCTTTCTCCCGCAGCTCCGTCCTCATTGGAAGGAAGCAAGAGTGAAAGGCTGAAGTGAAATAGAGCGGGGACGAAGGCAGTGAAGAGAGAGAACGTGGGAAGAAGAGAAAAACGCAAGGGAAAAAAAGCAGCGTCGTAAAAGAGGTGACGGAGCTGTCCTCTCTATAAGAAGGGTGCCAGCGAGCCTTGCTCTCGCTTACGGCCACACCCCCTTGAGCACGCCTGATCTCGTCTGATCTCGGAAGCTAAACAGGGATGGGCCTGGTTAGTACTTGGATGGGAGACCGCCTGGGAATACCAGGTGCTGTAAGCTTTTAAGCGCAGGAGGCGCCCTATCCCCGCTCGCTCGCTCATTCCCCTGTTCACACGTGCAGTGCGGCTTGTCCGTCTGTTTATTTGTCAGCTTTGGCGAGACACGGGTGCTTGTGTATTAGCGTGAGCGTTTTTTATTCTGATCATGAACAGTTTTACAAGTCCGCAAAGGATCGAGGAAAGGTTTATCGCCAGCTGAAAAGAGACACAGCGCTTCGGCTGTGGAGACTTGTTCGGCTGGCGTTCGGGGAGTCGCGTTTTTCAGAATTGTATTGAGATCGTTTTCCACAGAGCTCAGATGTCAAAGCACAGCAGCAGCTCTCCACAGCGATCCTCTATAGCGCCCTTTCTCCCGCAGCTCCGTCCTCATTGGAAGGAAGCAAGAGTGAAAGGCTGAAGTGAAATAGAGCGGGGACGAAGGCAGTGAAGAGAGAGAACGTGGGAAGAAGAGAAAAACGCAAGGGAAAAAAAGCAGCGTCGTAAAAGAGGTGACGGAGCTGTCCTCTCTATAAGAAGGGTGCCAGCGAGCCTTGCTCTCGCTTACGGCCACACCCCCTTGAGCACGCCTGATCTTGGAAGCTAAACAGGGATGGGCCTGGTTAGTACTTGGATGGGAGACCGCCTGGGAATACCAGGTGCTGTAAGCTTTTAAGCGCAGGAGGCGCCCTATCCCCGCTCGCTCGCTCATTCCCCTGTTCACACGTGCAGTGCGGCTTGTCCGTCTGTTTATTTGTCAGCTTTGGCGAGACACGGGTGCTTGTGTATTAGCGTGAGCGTTTTTTATTCTGATCATGAACAGTTTTACAAGTCCGCAAAGGATCGAGGAAAGGTTTATCGCCAGCTGAAAAGAGACACAGCGCTTCGGCTGTGGAGACTTGTTCGGCTGGCGTTCGGGGAGTCGCGTTTTTCAGAATTGTATTGAGATCGTTTTCCACAGAGCTCAGATGTCAAAGCACAGCAGCAGCTCTCCACAGCGATCCTCTATAGCGCCCTTTCTCCCGCAGCTCCGTCCTCATTGGAAGGAAGCAAGAGTGAAAGGCTGAAGTGAAATAGAGCGGGGACGAAGGCAGTGAAGAGAGAGAACGTGGGAAGAAGAGAAAAACGCAAGGGAAAAAAAGCAGCGTCGTAAAAGAGGTGACGGAGCTGTCCTCTCTATAAGAAGGGTGCCAGCGAGCCTTGCTCTCGCTTACGGCCACACCCCCTTGAGCACGCCTGATCTCGTCTGATCTCGGAAGCTAAACAGGGATGGGCCTGGTTAGTACTTGGATGGGAGACCGCCTGGGAATACCAGGTGCTGTAAGCTTTTAAGCGCAGGAGGCGCCCTATCCCCGCTCGCTCGCTCATTCCCCTGTTCACACGTGCAGTGCGGCTTGTCCGTCTGTTTATTTGTCAGCTTTGGCGAGACACGGGTGCTTGTGTATTAGCGTGAGCGTTTTTTATTCTGATCATGAACAGTTTTACAAGTCCGCAAAGGATCGAGGAAAGGTTTATCGCCAGCTGAAAAGAGACACAGCGCTTCGGCTGTGGAGACTTGTTCGGCTGGCGTTCGGGGAGTCGCGTTTTTCAGAATTGTATTGAGATCGTTTTCCACAGAGCTCAGATGTCAAAGCACAGCAGCAGCTCTCCACAGCGATCCTCTATAGCGCCCTTTCTCCCGCAGCTCCGTCCTCATTGGAAGGAAGCAAGAGTGAAAGGCTGAAGTGAAATAGAGCGGGGACGAAGGCAGTGAAGAGAGAGAACGTGGGAAGAAGAGAAAAACGCAAGGGAAAAAAAGCAGCGTCGTAAAAGAGGTGACGGAGCTGTCCTCTCTATAAGAAGGGTGCCAGCGAGCCTTGCTCTCGCTTACGGCCACACCCCCTTGAGCACGCCTGATCTCGTCTGATCTCGGAAGCTAAACAGGGATGGGCCTGGTTAGTACTTGGATGGGAGACCGCCTGGGAATACCAGGTGCTGTAAGCTTTTAAGCGCAGGAGGCGCCCTATCCCCGCTCGCTCGCTCATTCCCCTGTTCACACGTGCAGTGCGGCTTGTCCGTCTGTTTATTTGTCAGCTTTGGCGAGACACGGGTGCTTGTGTATTAGCGTGAGCGTTTTTTATTCTGATCATGAACAGTTTTACAAGTCCGCAAAGGATCGAGGAAAGGTTTATCGCCAGCTGAAAAGAGACACAGCGCTTCGGCTGTGGAGACTTGTTCGGCTGGCGTTCGGGGAGTCGCGTTTTTCAGAATTGTATTGAGATCGTTTTCCACAGAGCTCAGATGTCAAAGCACAGCAGCAGCTCTCCACAGCGATCCTCTATAGCGCCCTTTCTCCCGCAGCTCCGTCCTCATTGGAAGGAAGCAAGAAAAAAGCAGCGTCGTAAAAGAGGTGACGGAGCTGTCCTCTCTATAAGAAGGGTGCCAGCGAGCCTTGCTCTCGCTTACGGCCACACCCCCTTGAGCACGCCTGATCTCGTCTGATCTCGGAAGCTAAACAGGGATGGGCCTGGTTAGTACTTGGATGGGAGTCCGCCTGGGAATACCAGGTGCTGTAAGCTTTTAAGCGCAGGAGGCGCCCTATCCCCGCTCGCTCGCTCATTCCCCTGTTCACACGTGCAGTGCGGCTTGTCCGTCTGTTTATTTGTCAGCTTTGGCGAGACACGGGTGCTTGTGTATTAGCGTGAGCGTTTTTTATTCTGATCATGAACAGTTTTACAAGTCCGCAAAGGATCGAGGAAAGGTTTATCGCCAGCTGAAAAGAGACACAGCGCTTCGGCTGTGGAGACTTGTTCGGCTGGCGTTCGGGGAGTCGCGTTTTTCAGAATTGTATTGAGATCGTTTTCCACAGAGCTCAGATGTCAAAGCACAGCAGCAGCTCTCCACAGCGATCCTCTATAGCGCCCTTTCTCCCGCAGCTCCGTCCTCATTGGAAGGAAGCAAGAGTGAAAGGCTGAAGTGAAATAGAGCGGGGACGAAGGCAGTGAAGAGAGAGAACGTGGGAAGAAGAGAAAAACGCAAGGGAAAAAAAGCAGCGTCGTAAAAGAGGTGACGGAGCTGTCCTCTCTATAAGAAGGGTGCCAGCGAGCCTTGCTCTCGCTTGCGGCCACACCCCCTTGAGCACGCCTGATCTCGTCTGATCTCGGAAGCTAAACAGGGTTGGGCCTGGTTAGTACTTGGATGGGAGACCGCCTGGGAATACCAGGTGCTGTAAGCTTTTAAGCGCAGGAGGCGCCCTATCCCCGCTCGCTCGCTCATTCCCCTGTTCACACGTGCAGTGCGGCTTGTCCGTCTGTTTATTTGTCAGCTTTGGCGAGACACGGGTGCTTGTGTATTAGCGTGAGCGTTTTTTATTCTGATCATGAACAGTTTTACAAGTCCGCAAAGGATCGAGGAAAGGTTTATCGCCAGCTGAAAAGAGACACAGCGCTTCGGCTGTGGAGACTTGTTCGGCTGGCGTTCGGGGAGTCGCGTTTTTCAGAATTGTATTGAGATCGTTTTCCACAGAGCTCAGATGTCAAAGCACAGCAGCAGCTCTCCACAGCGATCCTCTATAGCGCCCTTTCTCCCGCAGCTCCGTCCTCATTGGAAGGAAGCAAGAAAAAAGCAGCGTCGTAAAAGAGGTGACGGAGCTGTCCTCTCTATAAGAAGGGTGCCAGCGAGCCTTGCTCTCGCTTACGGCCACACCCCCTTGAGCACGCCTGATCTCGTCTGATCTCGGAAGCTAAACAGGGATGGGCCTGGTTAGTACTTGGATGGGAGACCGCCTGGGAATACCAGGTGCTG
Organism: Atractosteus spatula; assembly: GCF_055471065.1. Classification (NCBI taxonomy): domain Eukaryota; kingdom Metazoa; phylum Chordata; class Actinopteri; order Semionotiformes; family Lepisosteidae; genus Atractosteus; species Atractosteus spatula. The sequence goes on along the minus strand of NC_142715.1, from coordinate 24,695,463 downwards.
TAAGCTTTTAAGCGCAGGAGGCGCCCTATCCCCGCTCGCTCGCTCATTCCCCTGTTCACACGTGCAGTGCGGCTTGTCCGTCTGTTTATTTGTCAGCTTTGGCGAGACACGGGTGCTTGTGTATTAGCGTGAGCGTTTTTTATTCTGATCATGAACAGTTTTACAAGTCCGCAAAGGATCGAGGAAAGGTTTATCGCCAGCTGAAAAGAGACACAGCGCTTCGGCTGTGGAGACTTGTTCGGCTGGCGTTCGGGGAGTCGCGTTTTTCAGAATTGTATTGAGATCGTTTTCCACAGAGCTCAGATGTCAAAGCACAGCAGCAGCTCTCCACAGCGATCCTCTATAGCGCCCTTTCTCCCGCAGCTCCGTCCTCATTGGAAGGAAGCAAGAGTGAAAGGCTGAAGTGAAATAGAGCGGGGACGAAGGCAGTGAAGAGAGAGAACGTGGGAAGAAGAGAAAAACGCAAGGGAAAAAAAGCAGCGTCGTAAAAGAGGTGACGGAGCTGTCCTCTCTATAAGAAGGGTGCCAGCGAGCCTTGCTCTCGCTTACGGCCACACCCCCTTGAGCACGCCTGATCTCGTCTGATCTCGGAAGCTAAACAGGGATGGGCCTGGTTAGTACTTGGATGGGAGACCGCCTGGGAATACCAGGTGCTGTAAGCTTTTAAGCGCAGGAGGCGCCCTATCCCCGCTCGCTCGCTCATTCCCCTGTTCACACGTGCAGTGCGGCTTGTCCGTCTGTTTATTTGTCAGCTTTGGCGAGACACGGGTGCTTGTGTATTAGCGTGAGCGTTTTTTATTCTGATCATGAACAGTTTTACAAGTCCGCAAAGGATCGAGGAAAGGTTTATCGCCAGCTGAAAAGAGACACAGCGCTTCGGCTGTGGAGACTTGTTCGGCTGGCGTTCGGGGAGTCGCGTTTTTCAGAATTGTATTGAGATCGTTTTCCACAGAGCTCAGATGTCAAAGCACAGCAGCAGCTCTCCACAGCGATCCTCTATAGCGCCCTTTCTCCCGCAGCTCCGTCCTCATTGGAAGGAAGCAAGAAAAAAGCAGCGTCGTAAAAGAGGTGACGGAGCTGTCCTCTCTATAAGAAGGGTGCCAGCGAGCCTTGCTCTCGCTTACGGCCACACCCCCTTGAGCACGCCTGATCTCGTCTGATCTCGGAAGCTAAACAGGGATGGGCCTGGTTAGTACTTGGATGGGAGACCGCCTGGGAATACCAGGTGCTGTAAGCTTTTAAGCGCAGGAGGCGCCCTATCCCCGCTCGCTCGCTCATTCCCCTGTTCACACGTGCAGTGCGGCTTGTCCGTCTGTTTATTTGTCAGCTTTGGCGAGACACGGGTGCTTGTGTATTAGCGTGAGCGTTTTTTATTCTGATCATGAACAGTTTTACAAGTCCGCAAAGGATCGAGGAAAGGTTTATCGCCAGCTGAAAAGAGACACAGCGCTTCGGCTGTGGAGACTTGTTCGGCTGGCGTTCGGGGAGTCGCGTTTTTCAGAATTGTATTGAGATCGTTTTCCACAGAGCTCAGATGTCAAAGCACAGCAGCAGCTCTCCACAGCGATCCTCTATAGCGCCCTTTCTCCCGCAGCTCCGTCCTCATTGGAAGGAAGCAAGAGTGAAAGGCTGAAGTGAAATAGAGCGGGGACGAAGGCAGTGAAGAGAGAGAACGTGGGAAGAAGAGAAAAACGCAAGGGAAAAAAAGCAGCGTCGTAAAAGAGGTGACGGAGCTGTCCTCTCTATAAGAAGGGTGCCAGCGAACCTTGCTCTCGCTTACGGCCACACCCCCTTGAGCACGCCTGATCTCGTCTGATCTCGGAAGCTAAACAGGGATGGGCCTGGTTAGTACTTGGATGGGAGACCGCCTGGGAATACCAGGTGCTGTAAGCTTTTAAGCGCAGGAGGCGCCCTATCCCCGCTCGCTCGCTCATTCCCCTGTTCACACGTGCAGTGCGGCTTGTCCGTCTGTTTATTTGTCAGCTTTGGCGAGACACGGGTGCTTGTGTATTAGCGTGAGCGTTTTTTATTCTGATCATGAACAGTTTTACAAGTCCGCAAAGGATCGAGGAAAGGTTTATCGCCAGCTGAAAAGAGACACAGCGCTTCGGCTGTGGAGACTTGTTCGGCTGGCGTTCGGGGAGTCGCGTTTTTCAGAATTGTATTGAGATCGTTTTCCACAGAGCTCAGATGTCAAAGCACAGCAGCAGCTCTCCACAGCGATCCTCTATAGCGCCCTTTCTCCCGCAGCTCCGTCCTCATTGGAAGGAAGCAAGAGTGAAAGGCTGAAGTGAAATAGAGCGGGGACGAAGGCAGTGAAGAGAGAGAACGTGGGAAGAAGAGAAAAACGCAAGGGAAAAAAAGCAGCGTCGTAAAAGAGGTGACGGAGCTGTCCTCTCTATAAGAAGGGTGCCAGCGAGCCTTGCTCTCGCTTACGGCCACACCCCCTTGAGCATGCCTGATCTCGTCTGATCTCGGAAGCTAAACAGGGATGGGCCTGGTTAGTACTTGGATGGGAGACCGCCTGGGAATACCAGGTGCTGTAAGCTTTTAAGCGCAGGAGGCGCCCTATCCCCGCTCGCTCGCTCATTCCCCTGTTCACACGTGCAGTGCGGCTTGTCCGTCTGTTTATTTGTCAGCTTTGGCGAGACACGGGTGCTTGTGTATTAGCGTGAGCGTTTTTTATTCTGATCATGAACAGTTTTACAAGTCCGCAAAGGATCGAGGAAAGGTTTATCGCCAGCTGAAAAGAGACACAGCGCTTCGGCTGTGGAGACTTGTTCGGCTGGCGTTCGGGGAGTCGCGTTTTTCAGAATTGTATTGAGATCGTTTTCCACAGAGCTCAGATGTCAAAGCACAGCAGCAGCTCTCCACAGCGATCCTCTATAGCGCCCTTTCTCCCGCAGCTCCGTCCTCATTGGAAGGAAGCAAGAAAAAAGCAGCGTCGTAAAAGAGGTGACGGAGCTGTCCTCTCTATAAGAAGGGTGCCAGCGAGCCTTGCTCTCGCTTACGGCCACACCCCCTTGAGCACGCCTGATCTCGTCTGATCTCGGAAGCTAAACAGGGATGGGCCTGGTTAGTACTTGGATGGGAGACCGCCTGGGAATACCAGGTGCTGTAAGCTTTTAAGCGCAGGAGGCGCCCTATCCCCGCTCGCTCGCTCATTCCCCTGTTCACACGTGCAGTGCGGCTTGTCCGTCTGTTTATTTGTCAGCTTTGGCGAGACACGGGTGCTTGTGTATTAGCGTGAGCGTTTTTTATTCTGATCATGAACAGTTTTACAAGTCCGCAAAGGATCGAGGAAAGGTTTATCGCCAGCTGAAAAGAGACACAGCGCTTCGGCTGTGGAGACTTGTTCGGCTGGCGTTCGGGGAGTCGCGTTTTTCAGAATTGTATTGAGATCGTTTTCCACAGAGCTCAGATGTCAAAGCACAGCAGCAGCTCTCCACAGCGATCCTCTATAGCGCCCTTTCTCCCGCAGCTCCGTCCTCATTGGAAGGAAGCAAGAGTGAAAGGCTGAAGTGAAATAGAGCGGGGACGAAGGCAGTGAAGAGAGAGAACGTGGGAAGAAGAGAAAAACGCAAGGGAAAAAAAGCAGCGTCGTAAAAGAGGTGACGGAGCTGTCCTCTCTATAAGAAGGGTGCCAGCGAGCCTTGCTCTTGCTTACGGCCACACCCCCTTGAGCACGCCTGATCTCGTCTGATCTCGGAAGCTAAACAGGGATGGGCCTGGTTAGTACTTGGATGGGAGACCGCCTGGGAATACCAGGTGCTGTAAGCTTTTAAGCGCAGGAGGCGCCCTATCCCCGCTCGCTCGCTCATTCCCCTGTTCACACGTGCAGTGCGGCTTGTCCGTCTGTTTATTTGTCAGCTTTGGCGAGACACGGGTGCTTGTGTATTAGCGTGAGCGTTTTTTATTCTGATCATGAACAGTTTTACAAGTCCGCAAAGGATCGAGGAAAGGTTTATCGCCAGCTGAAAAGAGACACAGCGCTTCGGCTGTGGAGACTTGTTCGGCTGGCGTTCGGGGAGTCGCGTTTTTCAGAATTGTATTGAGATCGTTTTCCACAGAGCTCAGATGTCAAAGCACAGCAGCAGCTCTCCACAGCGATCCTCTATAGCGCCCTTTCTCCCGCAGCTCCGTCCTCATTGGAAGGAAGCAAGAAAAAAGCAGCGTCGTAAAAGAGGTGACGGAGCTGTCCTCTCTATAAGAAGGGTGCCAGCGAGCCTTGCTCTCGCTTACGGCCACACCCCCTTGAGCACGCCTGATCTCGTCTGATCTCGGAAGCTAAACGGGGATGGGCCTGGTTAGTACTTGGATGGGAGACCGCCTGGGAATACCAGGTGCTGTAAGCTTTTAAGCGCAGGAGGCGCCCTATCCCCGCTCGCTCGCTCATTCCCCTGTTCACACGTGCAGTGCGGCTTGTCCGTCTGTTTATTTGTCAGCTTTGGCGAGACACGGGTGCTTGTGTATTAGCGTGAGCGTTTTTTATTCTGATCATGAACAGTTTTACAAGTCCGCAAAGGATCGAGGAAAGGTTTATCGCCAGCTGAAAAGAGACACAGCGCTTCGGCTGTGGAGACTTGTTCGGCTGGCGTTCGGGGAGTCGCGTTTTTCAGAATTGTATTGAGATCGTTTTCCACAGAGCTCAGATGTCAAAGCACAGCAGCAGCTCTCCACAGCGATCCTCTATAGCGCCCTTTCTCCCGCAGCTCCGTCCTCATTGGAAGGAAGCAAGAGTGAAAGGCTGAAGTGAAATAGAGCGGGGACGAAGGCAGTGAAGAGAGAGAACGTGGGAAGAAGAGAAAAACGCAAGGGAAAAAAAGCAGCGTCGTAAAAGAGGTGACGGAGCTGTCCTCTCTATAAGAAGGGTGCCAGCGAGCCTTGCTCTCGCTTACGGCCACACCCCCTTGAGCACGCCTGATCTCGTCTGATCTCGGAAGCTAAACAGGGATGGGCCTGGTTAGTACTTGGATGGGAGACCGCCTGGGAATACCAGGTGCTGTAAGCTTTTAAGCGCAGGAGGCGCCCAATCCCCGCTCGCTCGCTCATTCCCCTGTTCACACGTGCAGTGCGGCTTGTCCGTCTGTTTATTTGTCAGCTTTGGCGAGACACGGGTGCTTGTGTATTAGCGTGAGCGTTTTTTATTCTGATCATGAACAGTTTTACAAGTCCGCAAAGGATCGAGGAAAGGTTTATCGCCAGCTGAAAAGAGACACAGCGCTTCGGCTGTGGAGACTTGTTCGGCTGGCGTTCGGGGAGTCGCGTTTTTCAGAATTGTATTGAGATCGTTTTCCACAGAGCTCAGATGTCAAAGCACAGCAGCAGCTCTCCACAGCGATCCTCTATAGCGCCCTTTCTCCCGCAGCTCCGTCCTCATTGGAAGGAAGCAAGAAAAAAGCAGCGTCGTAAAAGAGGTGACGGAGCTGTCCTCTCTATAAGAAGGGTGCCAGCGAGCCTTGCTCTCGCTTACGGCCACACCCCCTTGAGCACGCCTGATCTCGTCTGATCTCGGAAGCTAAACAGGGATGGGCCTGGTTAGTACTTGGATGGGAGACCGCCTGGGAATACCAGGTGCTGTAAGCTTTTAAGCGCAGGAGGCGCCCTATCCCCGCTCGCTCGCTCATTCCCCTGTTCACACGTGCAGTGCGGCTTGTCCGTCTGTTTATTTGTCAGCTTTGGCGAGACACGGGTGCTTGTGTATTAGCGTGAGCGTTTTTTATTCTGATCATGAACAGTTTTACAAGTCCGCAAAGGATCGAGGAAAGGTTTATCGCCAGCTGAAAAGAGACACAGCGCTTCGGCTGTGGAGACTTGTTCGGCTGGCGTTCGGGGAGTCGCGTTTTTCAGAATTGTATTGAGATCGTTTTCCACAGAGCTCAGATGTCAAAGCACAGCAGCAGCTCTCCACAGCGATCCTCTATAGCGCCCTTTCTCCCGCAGCTCCGTCCTCATTGGAAGGAAGCAAGAGTGAAAGGCTGAAGTGAAATAGAGCGGGGACGAAGGCAGTGAAGAGAGAGAACGTGGGAAGAAGAGAAAAACGCAAGGGAAAAAAAGCAGCGTCGTAAAAGAGGTGACGGAGCTGTCCTCTCTATAAGAAGGGTGCCAGCGAGCCTTGCTCTCGCTTACGGCCACACCCCCTTGAGCACGCCTGATCTCGTCTGATCTCGGAAGCTAAACAGGGATGGGCCTGGTTAGTACTTGGATGGGAGACCGCCTGGGAATACCAGGTGCTGTAAGCTTTTAAGCGCAGGAGGCGCCCTATCCCCGCTCGCTCGCTCATTCCCCTGTTCACACGTGCAGTGCGGCTTGTCCGTCTGTTTATTTGTCAGCTTTGGCGAGACACGGGTGCTTGTGTATTAGCGTGAGCGTTTTTTATTCTGATCATGAACAGTTTTACAAGTCCGCAAAGGATCGAGGAAAGGTTTATCGCCAGCTGAAAAGAGACACAGCGCTTCGGCTGTGGAGACTTGTTCGGCTGGCGTTCGGGGAGTCGCGTTTTTCAGAATTGTATTGAGATCGTTTTCCACAGAGCTCAGATGTCAAAGCACAGCAGCAGCTCTCCACAGCGATCCTCTATAGCGCCCTTTCTCCCGCAGCTCCGTCCTCATTGGAAGGAAGCAAGAGTGAAAGGCTGAAGTGAAATAGAGCGGGGACGAAGGCAGTGAAGAGAGAGAACGTGGGAAGAAGAGAAAAACGCAAGGGAAAAAAAGCAGCGTCGTAAAAGAGGTGACGGAGCTGTCCTCTCTATAAGAAGGGTGCCAGCGAGCCTTGCTCTCGCTTACGGCCACACCCCCTTGAGCACGCCTGATCTCGTCTGATCTCGGAAGCTAAACAGGGATGGGCCTGGTTAGTACTTGGATGGGAGACCGCCTGGGAATGCCAGGTGCTGTAAGCTTTTAAGCGCAGGAGGCGCCCTATCCCCGCTCGCTCGCTCATTCCCCTGTTCACACGTGCAGTGCGGCTTGTCCGTCTGTTTATTTGTCAGCTTTGGCGAGACACGGGTGCTTGTGTATTAGCGTGAGCGTTTTTTATTCTGATCATGAACAGTTTTACAAGTCCGCAAAGGATCGAGGAAAGGTTTATCGCCAGCTGAAAAGAGACACAGCGCTTCGGCTGTGGAGACTTGTTCGGCTGGCGTTCGGGGAGTCGCGTTTTTCAGAATTGTATTGAGATCGTTTTCCACAGAGCTCAGATGTCAAAGCACAGCAGCAGCTCTCCACAGCGATCCTCTATAGCGCCCTTTCTCCCGCAGCTCCGTCCTCATTGGAAGGAAGCAAGAAAAAAGCAGCGTCGTAAAAGAGGTGACGGAGCTGTCCTCTCTATAAGAAGGGTGCCAGCGAGCCTTGCTCTCGCTTACGGCCACACCCCCTTGAGCACGCCTGATCTCGTCTGATCTCGGAAGCTAAACAGGGATGGGCCTGGTTAGTACTTGGATGGGAGACCGCCTGGGAATACCAGGTGCTGTAAGCTTTTAAGCGCAGGAGGCGCCCTATCCCCGCTCGCTCGCTCATTCCCCTGTTCACACGTGCAGTGCGGCTTGTCCGTCTGTTTATTTGTCAGCTTTGGCGAGACACGGGTGCTTGTGTATTAGCGTGAGCGTTTTTTATTCTGATCATGAACAGTTTTACAAGTCCGCAAAGGATCGAGGAAAGGTTTATCGCCAGCTGAAAAGAGACACAGCGCTTCGGCTGTGGAGACTTGTTCGGCTGGCGTTCGGGGAGTCGCGTTTTTCAGAATTGTATTGAGATCGTTTTCCACAGAGCTCAGATGTCAAAGCACAGCAGCAGCTCTCCACAGCGATCCTCTATAGCGCCCTTTCTCCCGCAGCTCCGTCCTCATTGGAAGGAAGCAAGAAAAAAGCAGCGTCGTAAAAGAGGTGACGGAGCTGTCCTCTCTATAAGAAGGGTGCCAGCGAGCCTTGCTCTCGCTTACGGCCACACCCCCTTGAGCACGCCTGATCTCGTCTGATCTCGGAAGCTAAACAGGGATGGGCCTGGTTAGTACTTGGATGGGAGACCGCCTGGGAATACCAGGTGCTGTAAGCTTTTAAGCGCAGGAGGCGCCCTATCCCCGCTCGCTCGCTCATTCCCCTGTTCACACGTGCAGTGCGGCTTGTCCGTCTGTTTATTTGTCAGCTTTGGCGAGACACGGGTGCTTGTGTATTAGCGTGAGCGTTTTTTATTCTGATCATGAACAGTTTTACAAGTCCGCAAAGGATCGAGGAAAGGTTTATCGCCAGCTGAAAAGAGACACAGCGCTTCGGCTGTGGAGACTTGTTCGGCTGGCGTTCGGGGAGTCGCGTTTTTCAGAATTGTATTGAGATCGTTTTCCACAGAGCTCAGATGTCAAAGCACAGCAGCAGCTCTCCACAGCGATCCTCTATAGCGCCCTTTCTCCCGCAGCTCCGTCCTCATTGGAAGGAAGCAAGAGTGAAAGGCTGAAGTGAAATAGAGCGGGGACGAAGGCAGTGAAGAGAGAGAACGTGGGAAGAAGAGAAAAACGCAAGGGAAAAAAAGCAGCGTCGTAAAAGAGGTGACGGAGCTGTCCTCTCTATAAGAAGGGTGCCAGCGAGCCTTGCTCTCGCTTACGGCCACACCCCCTTGAGCACGCCTGATCTCGTCTGATCTCGGAAGCTAAACAGGGATGGGCCTGGTTAGTACTTGGATGGGAGACCGCCTGGGAATACCAGGTGCTGTAAGCTTTTAAGCGCAGGAGGCGCCCTATCCCCGCTCGCTCGCTCATTCCCCTGTTCACACGTGCAGTGCGGCTTGTCCGTCTGTTTATTTGTCAGCTTTGGCGAGACACGGGTGCTTGTGTATTAGCGTGAGCGTTTTTTATTCTGATCATGAACAGTTTTACAAGTCCGCAAAGGATCGAGGAAAGGTTTATCGCCAGCTGAAAAGAGACACAGCGCTTCGGCTGTGGAGACTTGTTCGGCTGGCGTTCGGGGAGTCGCGTTTTTCAGAATTGTATTGAGATCGTTTTCCACAGAGCTCAGATGTCAAAGCACAGCAGCAGCTCTCCACAGCGATCCTCTATAGCGCCCTTTCTCCCGCAGCTCCGTCCTCATTGGAAGGAAGCAAGAGTGAAAGGCTGAAGTGAAATAGAGCGGGGATGAAGGCAGTGAAGAGAGAGAACGTGGGAAGAAGAGAAAAACGCAAGGGAAAAAAAGCAGCGTCGTAAAAGAGGTGACGGAGCTGTCCTCTCTATAAGAAGGGTGCCAGCGAGCCTTGCTCTCGCTTACGGCCACACCCCCTTGAGCACGCCTGATCTCGTCTGATCTCGGAAGCTAAACAGGGATGGGCCTGGTTAGTACTTGGATGGGAGACCGCCTGGGAATACCAGGTGCTGTAAGCTTTTAAGCGCAGGAGGCGCCCTATCCCCGCTCGCTCGCTCATTCCCCTGTTCACACGTGCAGTGCGGCTTGTCCGTCTGTTTATTTGTCAGCTTTGGCGAGACACGGGTGCTTGTGTATTAGCGTGAGCGTTTTTTATTCTGATCATGAACAGTTTTACAAGTCCGCAAAGGATCGAGGAAAGGTTTATCGCCAGCTGAAAAGAGACACAGCGCTTCGGCTGTGGAGACTTGTTCGGCTGGCGTTCGGGGAGTCGCGTTTTTCAGAATTGTATTGAGATCGTTTTCCACAGAGCTCAGATGTCAAAGCACAGCAGCAGCTCTCCACAGCGATCCTCTATAGCGCCCTTTCTCCCGCAGCTCCGTCCTCATTGGAAGGAAGCAAGAAAAAAGCAGCGTCGTAAAAGAGGTGACGGAGCTGTCCTCTCTATAAGAAGGGTGCCAGCGAGCCTTGCTCTCGCTTACGGCCACACCCCCTTGAGCACGCCTGATCTCGTCTGATCTCGGAAGCTAAACAGGGATGGGCCTGGTTAGTACTTGGATGGGAGACCGCCTGGGAATACCAGGTGCTGTAAGCTTTTAAGCGCAGGAGGCGCCCTATCCCCGCTCGCTCGCTCATTCCCCTGTTCACACGTGCAGTGCGGCTTGTCCGTCTGTTTATTTGTCAGCTTTGGCGAGACACGGGTGCTTGTGTATTAGCGTGAGCGTTTTTTATTCTGATCATGAACAGTTTTACAAGTCCGCAAAGGATCGAGGAAAGGTTTATCGCCAGCTGAAAAGAGACACAGCGCTTCGGCTGTGGAGACTTGTTCGGCTGGCGTTCGGGGAGTCGCGTTTTTCAGAATTGTATTGAGATCGTTTTCCACAGAGCTCAGATGTCAAAGCACAGCAGCAGCTCTCCACAGCGATCCTCTATAGCGCCCTTTCTCCCGCAGCTCCGTCCTCATTGGAAGGAAGCAAGAGTGAAAGGCTGAAGTGAAATAGAGCGGGGACGAAGGCAGTGAAGAGAGAGAACGTGGGAAGAAGAGAAAAACGCAAGGGAAAAAAAGCAGCGTCGTAAAAGAGGTGACGGAGCTGTCCTCTCTATAAGAAGGGTGCCAGCGAGCCTTGCTCTCGCTTACGGCCACACCCCCTTGAGCACGCCTGATCTCGTCTGATCTCGGAAGCTAAACAGGGATGGGCCTGGTTAGTACTTGGATGGGAGACCGCCTGGGAATACCAGGTGCTGTAAGCTTTTAAGCGCAGGAGGCGCCCTATCCCCGCTCGCTCGCTCATTCCCCTGTTCACACGTGCAGTGCGGCTTGTCCGTCTGTTTATTTGTCAGCTTTGGCGAGACACGGGTGCTTGTGTATTAGCGTGAGCGTTTTTTATTCTGATCATGAACAGTTTTACAAGTCCGCAAAGGATCGAGGAAAGGTTTATCGCCAGCTGAAAAGAGACACAGCGCTTCGGCTGTGGAGACTTGTTCGGCTGGCGTTCGGGGAGTCGCGTTTTTCAGAATTGTATTGAGATCGTTTTCCACAGAGCTCAGATGTCAAAGCACAGCAGCAGCTCTCCACAGCGATCCTCTATAGCGCCCTTTCTCCCGCAGCTCCGTCCTCATTGGAAGGAAGCAAGAGTGAAAGGCTGAAGTGAAATAGAGCGGGGACGAAGGCAGTGAAGAGAGAGAACGTGGGAAGAAGAGAAAAACGCAAGGGAAAAAAAGCAGCGTCGTAAAAGAGGTGACGGAGCTGTCCTCTCTATAAGAAGGGTGCCAGCGAGCCTTGCTCTCGCTTACGGCCACACCCCCTTGAGCACGCCTGATCTCGTCTGATCTCGGAAGCTAAACAGGGATGGGCCTGGTTAGTACTTGGATGGGAGACCGCCTGGGAATACCAGGTGCTGTAAGCTTTTAAGCGCAGGAGGCGCCCTATCCCCGCTCGCTCGCTCATTCCCCTGTTCACACGTGCAGTGCGGCTTGTCCGTCTGTTTATTTGTCAGCTTTGGCGAGACACGGGTGCTTGTGTATTAGCGTGAGCGTTTTTTATTCTGATCATGAACAGTTTTACAAGTCCGCAAAGGATCCAGGAAAGGTTTATCGCCAGCTGAAAAGAGACACAGCGCTTCGGCTGTGGAGACTTGTTCGGCTGGCGTTCGGGGAGTCGCGTTTTTCAGAATTGTATTGAGATCGTTTTCCACAGAGCTCAGATGTCAAAGCACAGCAGCAGCTCTCCACAGCGATCCTCTATAGCGCCCTTTCTCCCGCAGCTCCGTCCTCATTGGAAGGAAGCAAGAGTGAAAGGCTGAAGTGAAATAGAGCGGGGACGAAGGCAGTGAAGAGAGAGAACGTGGGAAGAAGAGAAAAACGCAAGGGAAAAAAAGCAGCGTCGTAAAAGAGGTGACGGAGCTGTCCTCTCTATAAGAAGGGTGCCAGCGAGCCTTGCTCTCGCTTACGGCCACACCCCCTTGAGCACGCCTGATCTCGTCTGATCTCGGAAGCTAAACAGGGATGGGCTTGGTTAGTACTTGGATGGGAGACCGCCTGGGAATACCAGGTGCTGTAAGCTTTTAAGCGCAGGAGGCGCCCTATCCCCGCTCGCTCGCTCATTCCCCTGTTCACACGTGCAGTGCGGCTTGTCCGTCTGTTTATTTGTCAGCTTTGGCGAGACACGGGTGCTTGTGTATTAGCGTGAGCGTTTTTTATTCTGATCATGAACAGTTTTACAAGTCCGCAAAGGATCGAGGAAAGGTTTATCGCCAGCTGAAAAGAGACACAGCGCTTCGGCTGTGGAGACTTGTTCGGCTGGCGTTCGGGGAGTCGCGTTTTTCAGAATTGTATTGAGATCGTTTTCCACAGAGCTCAGATGTCAAAGCACAGCAGCAGCTCTCCACAGCGATCCTCTATAGCGCCCTTTCTCCCGCAGCTCCGTCCTCATTGGAAGGAAGCAAGAGTGAAAGGCTGAAGTGAAATAGAGCGGGGACGAAGGCAGTGAAGAGAGAGAACGTGGGAAGAAGAGAAAAACGCAAGGGAAAAAAAGCAGCGTCGTAAAAGAGGTGACGGAGCTGTCCTCTCTATAAGAAGGGTGCCAGCGAGCCTTGCTCTCGCTTACGGCCACACCCCCTTGAGCACGCCTGATCTCGTCTGATCTCGGAAGCTAAACAGGGATGGGCCTGGTTAGTACTTGGATGGGAGACCGCCTGGGAATACCAGGTGCTGTAAGCTTTTAAGCGCAGGAGGCGCCCTATCCCCGCTCGCTCGCTCATTCCCCTGTTCACACGTGCAGTGCGGCTTGTCCGTCTGTTTATTTGTCAGCTTTGGCGAGACACGGGTGCTTGTGTATTAGCGTGAGCGTTTTTTATTCTGATCATGAACAGTTTTACAAGTCCGCAAAGGATCGAGGAAAGGTTTATCGCCAGCTGAAAAGAGACACAGCGCTTCGGCTGTGGAGACTTGTTCGGCTGGCGTTCGGGGAGTCGCGTTTTTCAGAATTGTATTGAGATCGTTTTCCACAGAGCTCAGATGTCAAAGCACAGCAGCAGCTCTCCACAGCGATCCTCTATAGCGCCCTTTCTCCCGCAGCTCCGTCCTCATTGGAAGGAAGCAAGAAAAAAGCAGCGTCGTAAAAGAGGTGACGGAGCTGTCCTCTCTATAAGAAGGGTGCCAGCGAGCCTTGCTCTCGCTTACGGCCACACCCCCTTGAGCACGCCTGATCTCGTCTGATCTCGGAAGCTAAACAGGGATGGGCCTGGTTAGTACTTGGATGGGAGACCGCCTGGGAATACCAGGTGCTGTAAGCTTTTAAGCGCAGGAGGCGCCCTATCCCCGCTCGCTCGCTCATTCCCCTGTTCACACGTGCAGTGCGGCTTGTCCGTCTGTTTATTTGTCAGCTTTGGCGAGACACGGGTGCTTGTGTATTAGCGTGAGCGTTTTTTATTCTGATCATGAACAGTTTTACAAGTCCGCAAAGGATCGAGGAAAGGTTTATCGCCAGCTGAAAAGAGACACAGCGCTTCGGCTGTGGAGACTTGTTCGGCTGGCGTTCGGGGAGTCGCGTTTTTCAGAATTGTATTGAGATCGTTTTCCACAGAGCTCAGATGTCAAAGCACAGCAGCAGCTCTCCACAGCGATCCTCTATAGCGCCCTTTCTCCCGCAGCTCCGTCCTCATTGGAAGGAAGCAAGAGTGAAAGGCTGAAGTGAAATAGAGCGGGGACGAAGGCAGTGAAGAGAGAGAACGTGGGAAGAAGAGAAAAACGCAAGGGAAAAAAAGCAGCGTCGTAAAAGAGGTGACGGAGCTGTCCTCTCTATAAGAAGGGTGCCAGCGAGCCTTGCTCTCGCTTACGGCCACACCCCCTTGAGCACGCCTGATCTCGTCTGATCTCGGAAGCTAAACAGGGATGGGCCTGGTTAGTACTTGGATGGGAGACCGCCTGGGAATACCAGGTGCTGTAAGCTTTTAAGCGCAGGAGGCGCCCTATCCCCGCTCGCTCGCTCATTCCCCTGTTCACACGTGCAGTGCGGCTTGTCCGTCTGTTTATTTGTCAGCTTTGGCGAGACACGGGTGCTTGTGTATTAGCGTGAGCGTTTTTTATTCTGATCATGAACAGTTTTACAAGTCCGCAAAGGATCCAGGAAAGGTTTATCGCCAGCTGAAAAGAGACACAGCGCTTCGGCTGTGGAGACTTGTTCGGCTGGCGTTCGGGGAGTCGCGTTTTTCAGAATTGTATTGAGATCGTTTTCCACAGAGCTCAGATGTCAAAGCACAGCAGCAGCTCTCCACAGCGATCCTCTATAGCGCCCTTTCTCCCGCAGCTCCGTCCTCATTGGAAGGAAGCAAGAGTGAAAGGCTGAAGTGAAATAGAGCGGGGACGAAGGCAGTGAAGAGAGAGAACGTGGGAAGAAGAGAAAAACGCAAGGGAAAAAAAGCAGCGTCGTAAAAGAGGTGACGGAGCTGTCCTCTCTATAAGAAGGGTGCCAGCGAGCCTTGCTCTCGCTTACGGCCACACCCCCTTGAGCACGCCTGATCTCGTCTGATCTCGGAAGCTAAACAGGGATGGGCCTGGTTAGTACTTGGATGGGAGACCGCCTGGGAATACCAGGTGCTGTAAGCTTTTAAGCGCAGGAGGCGCCCTATCCCCGCTCGCTCGCTCATTCCCCTGTTCACACGTGCAGTGCGGCTTGTCCGTCTGTTTATTTGTCAGCTTTGGCGAGACACGGGTGCTTGTGTATTAGCGTGAGCGTTTTTTATTCTGATCATGAACAGTTTTACAAGTCCGCAAAGGATCCAGGAAAGGTTTATCGCCAGCTGAAAAGAGACACAGCGCTTCGGCTGTGGAGACTTGTTCGGCTGGCGTTCGGGGAGTCGCGTTTTTCAGAATTGTATTGAGATCGTTTTCCACAGAGCTCAGATGTCAAAGCACAGCAGCAGCTCTCCACAGCGATCCTCTATAGCGCCCTTTCTCCCGCAGCTCCGTCCTCATTGGAAGGAAGCAAGAGTGAAAGGCTGAAGTGAAATAGAGCGGGGACGAAGGCAGTGAAGAGAGAGAACGTGGGAAGAAGAGAAAAACGCAAGGGAAAAAAAGCAGCGTCGTAAAAGAGGTGACGGAGCTGTCCTCTCTATAAGAAGGGTGCCAGCGAGCCTTGCTCTCGCTTACGGCCACACCCCCTTGAGCACGCCTGATCTCGTCTGATCTCGGAAGCTAAACAGGGATGGGCCTGGTTAGTACTTGGATGGGAGACCGCCTGGGAATACCAGGTGCTGTAAGCTTTTAAGCGCAGGAGGCGCCCTATCCCCGCTCGCTCGCTCATTCCCCTGTTCACACGTGCAGTGCGGCTTGTCCGTCTGTTTATTTGTCAGCTTTGGCGAGACACGGGTGCTTGTGTATTAGCGTGAGCGTTTTTTATTCTGATCATGAACAGTTTTACAAGTCCGCAAAGGATCCAGGAAAGGTTTATCGCCAGCTGAAAAGAGACACAGCGCTTCGGCTGTGGAGACTTGTTCGGCTGGCGTTCGGGGAGTCGCGTTTTTCAGAATTGTATTGAGATCGTTTTCCACAGAGCTCAGATGTCAAAGCACAGCAGCAGCTCTCCACAGCGATCCTCTATAGCGCCCTTTCTCCCGCAGCTCCGTCCTCATTGGAAGGAAGCAAGAGTGAAAGGCTGAAGTGAAATAGAGCGGGGGCGAAGGCAGTGAAGAGAGAGAACGTGGGAAGAAGAGAAAAACGCAAGGGAAAAAAAGCAGCGTCGTAAAAGAGGTGACGGAGCTGTCCTCTCTATAAGAAGGGTGCCAGCGAGCCTTGCTCTCGCTTACGGCCACACCCCCTTGAGCACGCCTGATCTCGTCTGATCTCGGAAGCTAAACAGGGATGGGCCTGGTTAGTACTTGGATGGGAGACCGCCTGGGAATACCAGGTGCTGTAAGCTTTTAAGCGCAGGAGGCGCCCTATCCCCGCTCGCTCGCTCATTCCCCTGTTCACACGTGCAGTGCGGCTTGTCCGTCTGTTTATTTGTCAGCTTTGGCGAGACACGGGTGCTTGTGTATTAGCGTGAGCGTTTTTTATTCTGATCATGAACAGTTTTACAAGTCCGCAAAGGATCGAGGAAAGGTTTATCGCCAGCTGAAAAGAGACACAGCGCTTCGGCTGTGGAGACTTGTTCGGCTGGCGTTCGGGGAGTCGCGTTTTTCAGAATTGTATTGAGATCGTTTTCCACAGAGCTCAGATGTCAAAGCACAGCAGCAGCTCTCCACAGCGATCCTCTATAGCGCCCTTTCTCCCGCAGCTCCGTCCTCATTGGAAGGAAGCAAGAGTGAAAGGCTGAAGTGAAATAGAGCGGGGACGAAGGCAGTGAAGAGAGAGAACGTGGGAAGAAGAGAAAAACGCAAGGGAAAAAAAGCAGCGTCGTAAAAGAGGTGACGGAGCTGTCCTCTCTATAAGAAGGGTGCCAGCGAGCCTTGCTCTCGCTTACGGCCACACCCCCTTGAGCACGCCTGATCTCGTCTGATCTCGGAAGCTAAACAGGGATGGGCCTGGTTAGTACTTGGATGGGAGACCGCCTGGGAATACCAGGTGCTGTAAGCTTTTAAGCGCAGGAGGCGCCCTATCCCCGCTCGCTCGCTCATTCCCCTGTTCACACGTGCAGTGCGGCTTGTCCGTCTGTTTATTTGTCAGCTTTGGCGAGACACGGGTGCTTGTGTATTAGCGTGAGCGTTTTTTATTCTGATCATGAACAGTTTTACAAGTCCGCAAAGGATCGAGGAAAGGTTTATCGCCAGCTGAAAAGAGACACAGCGCTTCGGCTGTGGAGACTTGTTCGGCTGGCGTTCGGGGAGTCGCGTTTTTCAGAATTGTATTGAGATCGTTTTCCACAGAGCTCAGATGTCAAAGCACAGCAGCAGCTCTCCACAGCGATCCTCTATAGCGCCCTTTCTCCCGCAGCTCCGTCCTCATTGGAAGGAAGCAAGAGTGAAAGGCTGAAGTGAAATAGAGCGGGGACGAAGGCAGTGAAGAGAGAGAACGTGGGAAGAAGAGAAAAACGCAAGGGAAAAAAAGCAGCGTCGTAAAAGAGGTGACGGAGCTGTCCTCTCTATAAGAAGGGTGCCAGCGAGCCTTGCTCTCGCTTACGGCCACACCCCCTTGAGCACGCCTGATCTCGTCTGATCTCGGAAGCTAAACAGGGATGGGCCTGGTTAGTACTTGGATGGGAGACCGCCTGGGAATACCAGGTGCTGTAAGCTTTTAAGCGCAGGAGGCGCCCTATCCCCGCTCGCTCGCTCATTCCCCTGTTCACACGTGCAGTGCGGCTTGTCCGTCTGTTTATTTGTCAGCTTTGGCGAGACACGGGTGCTTGTGTATTAGCGTGAGCGTTTTTTATTCTGATCATGAACAGTTTTACAAGTCCGCAAAGGATCGAGGAAAGGTTTATCGCCAGCTGAAAAGAGACACAGCGCTTCGGCTGTGGAGACTTGTTCGGCTGGCGTTCGGGGAGTCGCGTTTTTCAGAATTGTATTGAGATCGTTTTCCACAGAGCTCAGATGTCAAAGCACAGCAGCAGCTCTCCACAGCGATCCTCTATAGCGCCCTTTCTCCCGCAGCTCCGTCCTCATTGGAAGGAAGCAAGAGTGAAAGGCTGAAGTGAAATAGAGCGGGGACGAAGGCAGTGAAGAGAGAGAACGTGGGAA
This sequence comes from Atractosteus spatula, assembly GCF_055471065.1. Classification (NCBI taxonomy): domain Eukaryota; kingdom Metazoa; phylum Chordata; class Actinopteri; order Semionotiformes; family Lepisosteidae; genus Atractosteus; species Atractosteus spatula. The sequence goes on along the minus strand of NC_142715.1, from coordinate 24,677,949 downwards.
GAAGAGAAAAACGCAAGGGAAAAAAAGCAGCGTCGTAAAAGAGGTGACGGAGCTGTCCTCTCTATAAGAAGGGTGCCAGCGAGCCTTGCTCTCGCTTACGGCCACACCTCCTTGAGCACGCCTGATCTCGTCTGATCTCGGAAGCTAAACAGGGATGGGCCTGGTTAGTACTTGGATGGGAGACCGCCTGGGAATACCAGGTGCTGTAAGCTTTTAAGCGCAGGAGGCGCCCTATCCCCGCTCGCTCGCTCATTCCCCTGTTCACACGTGCAGTGCGGCTTGTCCGTCTGTTTATTTGTCAGCTTTGGCGAGACACGGGTGCTTGTGTATTAGCGTGAGCGTTTTTTATTCTGATCATGAACAGTTTTACAAGTCCGCAAAGGATCGAGGAAAGGTTTATCGCCAGCTGAAAAGAGACACAGCGCTTCGGCTGTCGAGACTTGTTCGGCTGGCGTTCGGGGAGTCGCGTTTTTCAGAATTGTATTGAGATCGTTTTCCACAGAGCTCAGATGTCAAAGCACAGCAGCAGCTCTCCACAGCGATCCTCTATAGCGCCCTTTCTCCCGCAGCTCCGTCCTCATTGGAAGGAAGCAAGAGTGAAAGGCTGAAGTGAAATAGAGCGGGGACGAAGGCAGTGAAGAGAGAGAACGTGGGAAGAAGAGAAAAACGCAAGGGAAAAAAAGCAGCGTCGTAAAAGAGGTGACGGAGCTGTCCTCTCTATAAGAAGGGTGCCAGCGAGCCTTGCTCTCGCTTACGGCCACACCCCCTTGAGCACGCCTGATCTCGTCTGATCTCGGAAGCTAAACAGGGATGGGCCTGGTTAGTACTTGGATGGGAGACCGCCTGGGAATACCAGGTGCTGTAAGCTTTTAAGCGCAGGAGGCGCCCTATCCCCGCTCGCTCGCTCATTCCCCTGTTCACACGTGCAGTGCGGCTTGTCCGTCTGTTTATTTGTCAGCTTTGGCGAGACACGGGTGCTTGTGTATTAGCGTGAGCGTTTTTTATTCTGATCATGAACAGTTTTACAAGTCCGCAAAGGATCGAGGAAAGGTTTATCGCCAGCTGAAAAGAGACACAGCGCTTCGGCTGTGGAGACTTGTTCGGCTGGCGTTCGGGGAGTCGCGTTTTTCAGAATTGTATTGAGATCGTTTTCCACAGAGCTCAGATGTCAAAGCACAGCAGCAGCTCTCCACAGCGATCCTCTATAGCGCCCTTTCTCCCGCAGCTCCGTCCTCATTGGAAGGAAGCAAGAGTGAAAGGCTGAAGTGAAATAGAGCGGGGACGAAGGCAGTGAAGAGAGAGAACGTGGGAAGAAGAGAAAAACGCAAGGGAAAAAAAGCAGCGTCGTAAAAGAGGTGACGGAGCTGTCCTCTCTATAAGAAGGGTGCCAGCGAGCCTTGCTCTCGCTTACGGCCACACCCCCTTGAGCACGCCTGATCTCGTCTGATCTCGGAAGCTAAACAGGGATGGGCCTGGTTAGTACTTGGATGGGAGACCGCCTGGGAATACCAGGTGCTGTAAGCTTTTAAGCGCAGGAGGCGCCCTATCCCCGCTCGCTCGCTCATTCCCCTGTTCACACGTGCAGTGCGGCTTGTCCGTCTGTTTATTTGTCAGCTTTGGCGAGACACGGGTGCTTGTGTATTAGCGTGAGCGTTTTTTATTCTGATCATGAACAGTTTTACAAGTCCGCAAAGGATCGAGGAAAGGTTTATCGCCAGCTGAAAAGAGACACAGCGCTTCGGCTGTGGAGACTTGTTCGGCTGGCGTTCGGGGAGTCGCGTTTTTCAGAATTGTATTGAGATCGTTTTCCACAGAGCTCAGATGTCAAAGCACAGCAGCAGCTCTCCACAGCGATCCTCTATAGCGCCCTTTCTCCCGCAGCTCCGTCCTCATTGGAAGGAAGCAAGAGTGAAAGGCTGAAGTGAAATAGAGCGGGGACGAAGGCAGTGAAGAGAGAGAACGTGGGAAGAAGAGAAAAACGCAAGGGAAAAAAAGCAGCGTCGTAAAAGAGGTGACGGAGCTGTCCTCTCTATAAGAAGGGTGCCAGCGAGCCTTGCTCTCGCTTACGGCCACACCCCCTTGAGCACGCCTGATCTCGTCTGATCTCGGAAGCTAAACAGGGATGGGCCTGGTTAGTACTTGGATGGGAGACCGCCTGGGAATACCAGGTGCTGTAAGCTTTTAAGCGCAGGAGGCGCCCTATCCCCGCTCGCTCGCTCATTCCCCTGTTCACACGTGCAGTGCGGCTTGTCCGTCTGTTTATTTGTCAGCTTTGGCGAGACACGGGTGCTTGTGTATTAGCGTGAGCGTTTTTTATTCTGATCATGAACAGTTTTACAAGTCCGCAAAGGATCCAGGAAAGGTTTATCGCCAGCTGAAAAGAGACACAGCGCTTCGGCTGTGGAGACTTGTTCGGCTGGCGTTCGGGGAGTCGCGTTTTTCAGAATTGTATTGAGATCGTTTTCCACAGAGCTCAGATGTCAAAGCACAGCAGCAGCTCTCCACAGCGATCCTCTATAGCGCCCTTTCTCCCGCAGCTCCGTCCTCATTGGAAGGAAGCAAGAGTGAAAGGCTGAAGTGAAATAGAGCGGGGACGAAGGCAGTGAAGAGAGAGAACGTGGGAAGAAGAGAAAAACGCAAGGGAAAAAAAGCAGCGTCGTAAAAGAGGTGACGGAGCTGTCCTCTCTATAAGAAGGGTGCCAGCGAGCCTTGCTCTCGCTTACGGCCACACCCCCTTGAGCACGCCTGATCTCGTCTGATCTCGGAAGCTAAACAGGGATGGGCCTGGTTAGTACTTGGATGGGAGACCGCCTGGGAATACCAGGTGCTGTAAGCTTTTAAGCGCAGGAGGCGCCCTATCCCCGCTCGCTCGCTCATTCCCCTGTTCACACGTGCAGTGCGGCTTGTCCGTCTGTTTATTTGTCAGCTTTGGCGAGACACGGGTGCTTGTGTATTAGCGTGAGCGTTTTTTATTCTGATCATGAACAGTTTTACAAGTCCGCAAAGGATCCAGGAAAGGTTTATCGCCAGCTGAAAAGAGACACAGCGCTTCGGCTGTGGAGACTTGTTCGGCTGGCGTTCGGGGAGTCGCGTTTTTCAGAATTGTATTGAGATCGTTTTCCACAGAGCTCAGATGTCAAAGCACAGCAGCAGCTCTCCACAGCGATCCTCTATAGCGCCCTTTCTCCCGCAGCTCCGTCCTCATTGGAAGGAAGCAAGAGTGAAAGGCTGAAGTGAAATAGAGCGGGGACGAAGGCAGTGAAGAGAGAGAACGTGGGAAGAAGAGAAAAACGCAAGGGAAAAAAAGCAGCGTCGTAAAAGAGGTGACGGAGCTGTCCTCTCTATAAGAAGGGTGCCAGCGAGCCTTGCTCTCGCTTACGGCCACACCCCCTTGAGCACGCCTGATCTCGTCTGATCTCGGAAGCTAAACAGGGATGGGCCTGGTTAGTACTTGGATGGGAGACCGCCTGGGAATACCAGGTGCTGTAAGCTTTTAAGCGCAGGAGGCGCCCTATCCCCGCTCGCTCGCTCATTCCCCTGTTCACACGTGCAGTGCGGCTTGTCCGTCTGTTTATTTGTCAGCTTTGGCGAGACACGGGTGCTTGTGTATTAGCGTGAGCGTTTTTTATTCTGATCATGAACAGTTTTACAAGTCCGCAAAGGATCGAGGAAAGGTTTATCGCCAGCTGAAAAGAGACACAGCGCTTCGGCTGTGGAGACTTGTTCGGCTGGCGTTCGGGGAGTCGCGTTTTTCAGAATTGTATTGAGATCGTTTTCCACAGAGCTCAGATGTCAAAGCACAGCAGCAGCTCTCCACAGCGATCCTCTATAGCGCCCTTTCTCCCGCAGCTCCGTCCTCATTGGAAGGAAGCAAGAGTGAAAGGCTGAAGTGAAATAGAGCGGGGGCGAAGGCAGTGAAGAGAGAGAACGTGGGAAGAAGAGAAAAACGCAAGGGAAAAAAAGCAGCGTCGTAAAAGAGGTGACGGAGCTGTCCTCTCTATAAGAAGGGTGCCAGCGAGCCTTGCTCTCGCTTACGGCCACACCCCCTTGAGCACGCCTGATCTCGTCTGATCTCGGAAGCTAAACAGGGATGGGCCTGGTTAGTACTTGGATGGGAGACCGCCTGGGAATACCAGGTGCTGTAAGCTTTTAAGCGCAGGAGGCGCCCTATCCCCGCTCGCTCGCTCATTCCCCTGTTCACACGTGCAGTGCGGCTTGTCCGTCTGTTTATTTGTCAGCTTTGGCGAGACACGGGTGCTTGTGTATTAGCGTGAGCGTTTTTTATTCTGATCATGAACAGTTTTACAAGTCCGCAAAGGATCGAGGAAAGGTTTATCGCCAGCTGAAAAGAGACACAGCGCTTCGGCTGTGGAGACTTGTTCGGCTGGCGTTCGGGGAGTCGCGTTTTTCAGAATTGTATTGAGATCGTTTTCCACAGAGCTCAGATGTCAAAGCACAGCAGCAGCTCTCCACAGCGATCCTCTATAGCGCCCTTTCTCCCGCAGCTCCGTCCTCATTGGAAGGAAGCAAGAGTGAAAGGCTGAAGTGAAATAGAGCGGGGACGAAGGCAGTGAAGAGAGAGAACGTGGGAAGAAGAGAAAAACGCAAGGGAAAAAAAGCAGCGTCGTAAAAGAGGTGACGGAGCTGTCCTCTCTATAAGAAGGGTGCCAGCGAGCCTTGCTCTCGCTTACGGCCACACCCCCTTGAGCACGCCTGATCTCGTCTGATCTCGGAAGCTAAACAGGGATGGGCCTGGTTAGTACTTGGATGGGAGACCGCCTGGGAATACCAGGTGCTGTAAGCTTTTAAGCGCAGGAGGCGCCCTATCCCCGCTCGCTCGCTCATTCCCCTGTTCACACGTGCAGTGCGGCTTGTCCGTCTGTTTATTTGTCAGCTTTGGCGAGACACGGGTGCTTGTGTATTAGCGTGAGCGTTTTTTATTCTGATCATGAACAGTTTTACAAGTCCGCAAAGGATCGAGGAAAGGTTTATCGCCAGCTGAAAAGAGACACAGCGCTTCGGCTGTGGAGACTTGTTCGGCTGGCGTTCGGGGAGTCGCGTTTTTCAGAATTGTATTGAGATCGTTTTCCACAGAGCTCAGATGTCAAAGCACAGCAGCAGCTCTCCACAGCGATCCTCTATAGCGCCCTTTCTCCCGCAGCTCCGTCCTCATTGGAAGGAAGCAAGAGTGAAAGGCTGAAGTGAAATAGAGCGGGGACGAAGGCAGTGAAGAGAGAGAACGTGGGAAGAAGAGAAAAACGCAAGGGAAAAAAAGCAGCGTCGTAAAAGAGGTGACGGAGCTGTCCTCTCTATAAGAAGGGTGCCAGCGAGCCTTGCTCTCGCTTACGGCCACACCTCCTTGAGCACGCCTGATCTCGTCTGATCTCGGAAGCTAAACAGGGATGGGCCTGGTTAGTACTTGGATGGGAGACCGCCTGGGAATACCAGGTGCTGTAAGCTTTTAAGCGCAGGAGGCGCCCTATCCCCGCTCGCTCGCTCATTCCCCTGTTCACACGTGCAGTGCGGCTTGTCCGTCTGTTTATTTGTCAGCTTTGGCGAGACACGGGTGCTTGTGTATTAGCGTGAGCGTTTTTTATTCTGATCATGAACAGTTTTACAAGTCCGCAAAGGATCGAGGAAAGGTTTATCGCCAGCTGAAAAGAGACACAGCGCTTCGGCTGTGGAGACTTGTTCGGCTGGCGTTCGGGGAGTCGCGTTTTTCAGAATTGTATTGAGATCGTTTTCCACAGAGCTCAGATGTCAAAGCACAGCAGCAGCTCTCCACAGCGATCCTCTATAGCGCCCTTTCTCCCGCAGCTCCGTCCTCATTGGAAGGAAGCAAGAGTGAAAGGCTGAAGTGAAATAGAGCGGGGACGAAGGCAGTGAAGAGAGAGAACGTGGGAAGAAGAGAAAAACGCAAGGGAAAAAAAGCAGCGTCGTAAAAGAGGTGACGGAGCTGTCCTCTCTATAAGAAGGGTGCCAGCGAGCCTTGCTCTCGCTTACGGCCACACCCCCTTGAGCACGCCTGATCTCGTCTGATCTCGGAAGCTAAACAGGGATGGGCCTGGTTAGTACTTGGATGGGAGACCGCCTGGGAATACCAGGTGCTGTAAGCTTTTAAGCGCAGGAGGCGCCCTATCCCCGCTCGCTCGCTCATTCCCCTGTTCACACGTGCAGTGCGGCTTGTCCGTCTGTTTATTTGTCAGCTTTGGCGAGACACGGGTGCTTGTGTATTAGCGTGAGCGTTTTTTATTCTGATCATGAACAGTTTTACAAGTCCGCAAAGGATCGAGGAAAGGTTTATCGCCAGCTGAAAAGAGACACAGCGCTTCGGCTGTGGAGACTTGTTCGGCTGGCGTTCGGGGAGTCGCGTTTTTCAGAATTGTATTGAGATCGTTTTCCACAGAGCTCAGATGTCAAAGCACAGCAGCAGCTCTCCACAGCGATCCTCTATAGCGCCCTTTCTCCCGCAGCTCCGTCCTCATTGGAAGGAAGCAAGAGTGAAAGGCTGAAGTGAAATAGAGCGGGGACGAAGGCAGTGAAGAGAGAGAACGTGGGAAGAAGAGAAAAACGCAAGGGAAAAAAAGCAGCGTCGTAAAAGAGGTGACGGAGCTGTCCTCTCTATAAGAAGGGTGCCAGCGAGCCTTGCTCTCGCTTACGGCCACACACCCTTGAGCACGCCTGATCTCGTCTGATCTCGGAAGCTAAACAGGGATGGGCCTGGTTAGTACTTGGATGGGAGACCGCCTGGGAATACCAGGTGCTGTAAGCTTTTAAGCGCAGGAGGCGCCCTATCCCCGCTCGCTCGCTCATTCCCCTGTTCACACGTGCAGTGCGGCTTGTCCGTCTGTTTATTTGTCAGCTTTGGCGAGACACGGGTGCTTGTGTATTAGCGTGAGCGTTTTTTATTCTGATCATGAACAGTTTTACAAGTCCGCAAAGGATCGAGGAAAGGTTTATCGCCAGCTGAAAAGAGACACAGCGCTTCGGCTGTGGAGACTTGTTCGGCTGGCGTTCGGGGAGTCGCGTTTTTCAGAATTGTATTGAGATCGTTTTCCACAGAGCTCAGATGTCAAAGCACAGCAGCAGCTCTCCACAGCGATCCTCTATAGCGCCCTTTCTCCCGCAGCTCCGTCCTCATTGGAAGGAAGCAAGAGTGAAAGGCTGAAGTGAAATAGAGCGGGGACGAAGGCAGTGAAGAGAGAGAACGTGGGAAGAAGAGAAAAACGCAAGGGAAAAAAAGCAGCGTCGTAAAAGAGGTGACGGAGCTGTCCTCTCTATAAGAAGGGTGCCAGCGAGCCTTGCTCTCGCTTACGGCCACACCCCCTTGAGCACCCCTGATCTCGTCTGATCTCGGAAGCTAAACAGGGATGGGCCTGGTTAGTACTTGGATGGGAGACCGCCTGGGAATACCAGGTGCTGTAAGCTTTTAAGCGCAGGAGGCGCCCTATCCCCGCTCGCTCGCTCATTCCCCTGTTCACACGTGCAGTGCGGCTTGTCCGTCTGTTTATTTGTCAGCTTTGGCGAGACACGGGTGCTTGTGTATTAGCGTGAGCGTTTTTTATTCTGATCATGAACAGTTTTACAAGTCCGCAAAGGATCCAGGAAAGGTTTATCGCCAGCTGAAAAGAGACACAGCGCTTCGGCTGTGGAGACTTGTTCGGCTGGCGTTCGGGGAGTCGCGTTTTTCAGAATTGTATTGAGATCGTTTTCCACAGAGCTCAGATGTCAAAGCACAGCAGCAGCTCTCCACAGCGATCCTCTATAGCGCCCTTTCTCCCGCAGCTCCGTCCTCATTGGAAGGAAGCAAGAGTGAAAGGCTGAAGTGAAATAGAGCGGGGACGAAGGCAGTGAAGAGAGAGAACGTGGGAAGAAGAGAAAAACGCAAGGGAAAAAAAGCAGCGTCGTAAAAGAGGTGACGGAGCTGTCCTCTCTATAAGAAGGGTGCCAGCGAGCCTTGCTCTCGCTTACGGCCACACCCCCTTGAGCACGCCTGATCTCGTCTGATCTCGGAAGCTAAACAGGGATGGGCCTGGTTAGTACTTGGATGGGAGACCGCCTGGGAATACCAGGTGCTGTAAGCTTTTAAGCGCAGGAGGCGCCCTATCCCCGCTCGCTCGCTCATTCCCCTGTTCACACGTGCAGTGCGGCTTGTCCGTCTGTTTATTTGTCAGCTTTGGCGAGACACGGGTGCTTGTGTATTAGCGTGAGCGTTTTTTATTCTGATCATGAACAGTTTTACAAGTCCGCAAAGGATCCAGGAAAGGTTTATCGCCAGCTGAAAAGAGACACAGCGCTTCGGCTGTGGAGACTTGTTCGGCTGGCGTTCGGGGAGTCGCGTTTTTCAGAATTGTATTGAGATCGTTTTCCACAGAGCTCAGATGTCAAAGCACAGCAGCAGCTCTCCACAGCGATCCTCTATAGCGCCCTTTCTCCCGCAGCTCCGTCCTCATTGGAAGGAAGCAAGAGTGAAAGGCTGAAGTGAAATAGAGCGGGGACGAAGGCAGTGAAGAGAGAGAACGTGGGAAGAAGAGAAAAACGCAAGGGAAAAAAAGCAGCGTCGTAAAAGAGGTGACGGAGCTGTCCTCTCTATAAGAAGGGTGCCAGCGAGCCTTGCTCTCGCTTACGGCCACACCCCCTTGAGCACGCCTGATCTCGTCTGATCTCGGAAGCTAAACAGGGATGGGCCTGGTTAGTACTTGGATGGGAGACCGCCTGGGAATACCAGGTGCTGTAAGCTTTTAAGCGCAGGAGGCGCCCTATCCCCGCTCGCTCGCTCATTCCCCTGTTCACACGTGCAGTGCGGCTTGTCCGTCTGTTTATTTGTCAGCTTTGGCGAGACACGGGTGCTTGTGTATTAGCGTGAGCGTTTTTTATTCTGATCATGAACAGTTTTACAAGTCCGCAAAGGATCGAGGAAAGGTTTATCGCCAGCTGAAAAGAGACACAGCGCTTCGGCTGTGGAGACTTGTTCGGCTGGCGTTCGGGGAGTCGCGTTTTTCAGAATTGTATTGAGATCGTTTTCCACAGAGCTCAGATGTCAAAGCACAGCAGCAGCTCTCCACAGCGATCCTCTATAGCGCCCTTTCTCCCGCAGCTCCGTCCTCATTGGAAGGAAGCAAGAGTGAAAGGCTGAAGTGAAATAGAGCGGGGACGAAGGCAGTGAAGAGAGAGAACGTGGGAAGAAGAGAAAAACGCAAGGGAAAAAAAGCAGCGTCGTAAAAGAGGTGACGGAGCTGTCCTCTCTATAAGAAGGGTGCCAGCGAGCCTTGCTCTCGCTTACGGCCACACCCCCTTGAGCACGCCTGATCTCGTCTGATCTCGGAAGCTAAACAGGGATGGGCCTGGTTAGTACTTGGATGGGAGACCGCCTGGGAATACCAGGTGCTGTAAGCTTTTAAGCGCAGGAGGCGCCCTATCCCCGCTCGCTCGCTCATTCCCCTGTTCACACGTGCAGTGCGGCTTGTCCGTCTGTTTATTTGTCAGCTTTGGCGAGACACGGGTGCTTGTGTATTAGCGTGAGCGTTTTTTATTCTGATCATGAACAGTTTTACAAGTCCGCAAAGGATCGAGGAAAGGTTTATCGCCAGCTGAAAAGAGACACAGCGCTTCGGCTGTGGAGACTTGTTCGGCTGGCGTTCGGGGAGTCGCGTTTTTCAGAATTGTATTGAGATCGTTTTCCACAGAGCTCAGATGTCAAAGCACAGCAGCAGCTCTCCACAGCGATCCTCTATAGCGCCCTTTCTCCCGCAGCTCCGTCCTCATTGGAAGGAAGCAAGAAAAAAGCAGCGTCGTAAAAGAGGTGACGGAGCTGTCCTCTCTATAAGAAGGGTGCCAGCGAGCCTTGTTCTCGCTTACGGCCACACCCCCTTGAGCACGCCTGATCTCGTCTGATCTCGGAAGCTAAACAGGGATGGGCCTGGTTAGTACTTGGATGGGAGACCGCCTGGGAATACCAGGTGCTGTAAGCTTTTAAGCGCAGGAGGCGCCCTATCCCCGCTCGCTCGCTCATTCCCCTGTTCACACGTGCAGTGCGGCTTGTCCGTCTGTTTATTTGTCAGCTTTGGCGAGACACGGGTGCTTGTGTATTAGCGTGAGCGTTTTTTATTCTGATCATGAACAGTTTTACAAGTCCGCAAAGGATCGAGGAAAGGTTTATCGCCAGCTGAAAAGAGACACAGCGCTTCGGCTGTGGAGACTTGTTCGGCTGGCGTTCGGGGAGTCGCGTTTTTCAGAATTGTATTGAGATCGTTTTCCACAGAGCTCAGATGTCAAAGCACAGCAGCAGCTCTCCACAGCGATCCTCTATAGCGCCCTTTCTCCCGCAGCTCCGTCCTCATTGGAAGGAAGCAAGAAAAAAGCAGCGTCGTAAAAGAGGTGACGGAGCTGTCCTCTCTATAAGAAGGGTGCCAGCGAGCCTTGCTCTCGCTTACGGCCACACCCCCTTGAGCACGCCTGATCTCGTCTGATCTCGGAAGCTAAACAGGGATGGGCCTGGTTAGTACTTGGATGGGAGACCGCCTGGGAATACCAGGTGCTGTAAGCTTTTAAGCGCAGGAGGCGCCCTATCCCCGCTCGCTCGCTCATTCCCCTGTTCACACGTGCAGTGCGGCTTGTCCGTCTGTTTATTTGTCAGCTTTGGCGAGACACGGGTGCTTGTGTATTAGCGTGAGCGTTTTTTATTCTGATCATGAACAGTTTTACAAGTCCGCAAAGGATCGAGGAAAGGTTTATCGCCAGCTGAAAAGAGACACAGCGCTTCGGCTGTGGAGACTTGTTCGGCTGGCGTTCGGGGAGTCGCGTTTTTCAGAATTGTATTGAGATCGTTTTCCACAGAGCTCAGATGTCAAAGCACAGCAGCAGCTCTCCACAGCGATCCTCTATAGCGCCCTTTCTCCCGCAGCTCCGTCCTCATTGGAAGGAAGCAAGAGTGAAAGGCTGAAGTGAAATAGAGCGGGGACGAAGGCAGTGAAGAGAGAGAACGTGGGAAGAAGAGAAAAACGCAAGGGAAAAAAAGCAGCGTCGTAAAAGAGGTGACGGAGCTGTCCTCTCTATAAGAAGGGTGCCAGCGAGCCTTGCTCTCGCTTACGGCCACACCCCCTTGAGCACGCCTGATCTCGTCTGATCTCGGAAGCTAAACAGGGATGGGCCTGGTTAGTACTTGGATGGGAGACCGCCTGGGAATACCAGGTGCTGTAAGCTTTTAAGCGCAGGAGGCGCCCTATCCCCGCTCGCTCGCTCATTCCCCTGTTCACACGTGCAGTGCGGCTTGTCCGTCTGTTTATTTGTCAGCTTTGGCGAGACACGGGTGCTTGTGTATTAGCGTGAGCGTTTTTTATTCTGATCATGAACAGTTTTACAAGTCCGCAAAGGATCGAGGAAAGGTTTATCGCCAGCTGAAAAGAGACACAGCGCTTCGGCTGTGGAGACTTGTTCGGCTGGCGTTCGGGGAGTCGCGTTTTTCAGAATTGTATTGAGATCGTTTTCCACAGAGCTCAGATGTCAAAGCACAGCAGCAGCTCTCCACAGCGATCCTCTATAGCGCCCTTTCTCCCGCAGCTCCGTCCTCATTGGAAGGAAGCAAGAGTGAAAGGCTGAAGTGAAATAGAGCGGGGACGAAGGCAGTGAAGAGAGAGAACGTGGGAAGAAGAGAAAAACGCAAGGGAAAAAAAGCAGCGTCGTAAAAGAGGTGACGGAGCTGTCCTCTCTATAAGAAGGGTGCCAGCGAGCCTTGCTCTCGCTTACGGCCACACCCCCTTGAGCACGCCTGATCTCGTCTGATCTCGGAAGCTAAACAGGGATGGGCCTGGTTAGTACTTGGTTGGGAGACCGCCTGGGAATACCAGGTGCTGTAAGCTTTTAAGCGCAGGAGGCGCCCTATCCCCGCTCGCTCGCTCATTCCCCTGTTCACACGTGCAGTGCGGCTTGTCCGTCTGTTTATTTGTCAGCTTTGGCGAGACACGGGTGCTTGTGTATTAGCGTGAGCGTTTTTTATTCTGATCATGAACAGTTTTACAAGTCCGCAAAGGATCGAGGAAAGGTTTATCGCCAGCTGAAAAGAGACACAGCGCTTCGGCTGTGGAGACTTGTTCGGCTGGCGTTCGGGGAGTCGCGTTTTTCAGAATTGTATTGAGATCGTTTTCCACAGAGCTCAGATGTCAAAGCACAGCAGCAGCTCTCCAAAGCGATCCTCTATAGCGCCCTTTCTCCCGCAGCTCCGTCCTCATTGGAAGGAAGCAAGAGTGAAAGGCTGAAGTGAAATAGAGCGGGGACGAAGGCAGTGAAGAGAGAGAACGTGGGAAGAAGAGAAAAACGCAAGGGAAAAAAAGCAGCGTCGTAAAAGAGGTGACGGAGCTGTCCTCTCTATAAGAAGGGTGCCAGCGAGCCTTGCTCTCGCTTACGGCCACACCCCCTTGAGCACGCCTGATCTCGTCTGATCTCGGAAGCTAAACAGGGATGGGCCTGGTTAGTACTTGGATGGGAGACCGCCTGGGAATACCAGGTGCTGTAAGCTTTTAAGCGCAGGAGGCGCCCTATCCCCGCTCGCTCGCTCATTCCCCTGTTCACACGTGCAGTGCGGCTTGTCCGTCTGTTTATTTGTCAGCTTTGGCGAGACACGGGTGCTTGTGTATTAGCGTGAGCGTTTTTTATTCTGATCATGAACAGTTTTACAAGTCCGCAAAGGATCGAGGAAAGGTTTATCGCCAGCTGAAAAGAGACACAGCGCTTCGGCTGTGGAGACTTGTTCGGCTGGCGTTCGGGGAGTCGCGTTTTTCAGAATTGTATTGAGATCGTTTTCCACAGAGCTCAGATGTCAAAGCACAGCAGCAGCTCTCCACAGCGATCCTCTATAGCGCCCTTTCTCCCGCAGCTCCGTCCTCATTGGAAGGAAGCAAGAGTGAAAGGCTGAAGTGAAATAGAGCGGGGACGAAGGCAGTGAAGAGAGAGAACGTGGGAAGAAGAGAAAAACGCAAGGGAAAAAAAGCAGCGTCGTAAAAGAGGTGACGGAGCTGTCCTCTCTATAAGAAGGGTGCCAGCGAGCCTTGCTCTCGCTTACGGCCACACCCCCTTGAGCACGCCTGATCTCGTCTGATCTCGGAAGCTAAACAGGGATGGGCCTGGTTAGTACTTGGATGGGAGACCGCCTGGGAATACCAGGTGCTGTAAGCTTTTAAGCGCAGGAGGCGCCCTATCCCCGCTCGCTCGCTCATTCCCCTGTTCACACGTGCAGTGCGGCTTGTCCGTCTGTTTATTTGTCAGCTTTGGCGAGACACGGGTGCTTGTGTATTAGCGTGAGCGTTTTTTATTCTGATCATGAACAGTTTTACAAGTCCGCAAAGGATCGAGGAAAGGTTTATCGCCAGCTGAAAAGAGACACAGCGCTTCGGCTGTGGAGACTTGTTCGGCTGGCGTTCGGGGAGTCGCGTTTTTCAGAATTGTATTGAGATCGTTTTCCACAGAGCTCAGATGTCAAAGCACAGCAGCAGCTCTCCACAGCGATCCTCTATAGCGCCCTTTCTCCCGCAGCTCCGTCCTCATTGGAAGGAAGCAAGAGTGAAAGGCTGAAGTGAAATAGAGCGGGGACGAAGGCAGTGAAGAGAGAGAACGTGGGAAGAAGAGAAAAACGCAAGGGAAAAAAAGCAGCGTCGTAAAAGAGGTGACGGAGCTGTCCTCTCTATAAGAAGGGTGCCAGCGAGCCTTGCTCTCGCTTACGGCCACACCCCCTTGAGCACGCCTGATCTCGTCTGATCTCGGAAGCTAAACAGGGATGGGCCTGGTTAGTACTTGGATGGGAGACCGCCTGGGAATACCAGGTGCTGTAAGCTTTTAAGCGCAGGAGGCGCCCTATCCCCGCTCGCTCGCTCATTCCCCTGTTCACACGTGCAGTGCGGCTTGTCGTCTGTTTATTTGTCAGCTTTGGCGAGACACGGGTGCTTGTGTATTAGCGTGAGCGTTTTTGATTCTGATCATGAACAGTTTTACAAGTCCGCAAAGGATCGAGGAAAGGTTTATCGCCAGCTGAAAAGAGACACAGCGCTTCGGCTGTGGAGACTTGTTCGGCTGGCGTTCGGGGAGTCGCGTTTTTCAGAATTGTATTGAGATCGTTTTCCACAGAGCTCAGATGTCAAAGCACAGCAGCAGCTCTCCACAGCGATCCTCTATAGCGCCCTTTCTCCCGCAGCTCCGTCCTCATTGGAAGGAAGCAAGAAAAAAGCAGCGTCGTAAAAGAGGTGACGGAGCTGTCCTCTCTATAAGAAGGGTGCCAGCGAGCCTTGCTCTCGCTTACGGCCACACCCCCTTGAGCACGCCTGATCTCGTCTGATCTCGGAAGCTAAACAGGGATGGGCCTGGTTAGTACTTGGATGGGAGACCGCCTGGGAATACCAGGTGCTGTAAGCTTTTAAGCGCAGGAGGCGCCCTATCCCCGCTCGCTCGCTCATTCCCCTGTTCACACGTGCAGTGCGGCTTGTCCGTCTGTTTATTTGTCAGCTTTGGCGAGACACGGGTGCTTGTGTATTAGCGTGAGCGTTTTTTATTCTGATCATGAACAGTTTTACAAGTCCGCAAAGGATCGAGGAAAGGTTTATCGCCAGCTGAAAAGAGACACAGCGCTTCGGCTGTGGAGACTTGTTCGGCTGGCGTTCGGGGAGTCGCGTTTTTCAGAATTGTATTGAGATCGTTTTCCACAGAGCTCAGATGTCAAAGCACAGCAGCAGCTCTCCACAGCGATCCTCTATAGCGCCCTTTCTCCCGCAGCTCCGTCCTCATTGGAAGGAAGCAAGAAAAAAGCAGCGTCGTAAAAGAGGTGACGGAGCTGTCCTCTCTATAAGAAGGGTGCCAGCGAGCCTTGCTCTCGCTTACGGCCACACCCCCTTGAGCACGCCTGATCTCGTCTGATCTCGGAAGCTAAACAGGGTTGGGCCTGGTTAGTACTTGGATGGGAGACCGCCTGGGAATACCAGGTGCTGTAAGCTTTTAAGCGCAGGAGGCGCCCTATCCCCGCTCGCTCGCTCATTCCCCTGTTCACACGTGCAGTGCGGCTTGTCCGTCTGTTTATTTGTCAGCTTTGGCGAGACACGGGTGCTTGTGTATTAGCGTGAGCGTTTTTTATTCTGATCATGAACAGTTTTACAAGTCCGCAAAGGATCGAGGAAAGGTTTATCGCCAGCTGAAAAGAGACACAGCGCTTCGGCTGTGGAGACTTGTTCGGCTGGCGTTCGGGGAGTCGCGTTTTTCAGAATTGTATTGAGATCGTTTTCCACAGAGCTCAGATGTCAAAGCACAGCAGCAGCTCTCCACAGCGATCCTCTATAGCGCCCTTTCTCCCGCAGCTCCGTCCTCATTGGAAGGAAGCAAGAGTGAAAGGCTGAAGTGAAACAGAGCGGGGACGAAGGCAGTGAAGAGAGAGAACGTGGGAAGAAGAGAAAAACGCAAGGGAAAAAAAGCAGCGTCGTAAAAGAGGTGACGGAGCTGTCCTCTCTATAAGAAGGGTGCCAGCGAGCCTTGCTCTCGCTTACGGCCGCACCCCCTTGAGCACGCCTGATCTCGTCTGATCTCGGAAGCTAAACAGGGATGGGCCTGGTTAGTACTTGGATGGGAGACCGCCTGGGAATACCAGGTGCTGTAAGCTTTTAAGCGCAGGAGGCGCCCTATCCCCGCTCGCTCGCTCATTCCCCTGTTCACACGTGCAGTGCGGCTTGTCCGTCTGTTTATTTGTCAGCTTTGGCGAGACACGGGTGCTTGTGTATTAGCGTGAGCGTTTTTTATTCTGATCATGAACAGTTTTACAAGTCCGCAAAGGATCGAGGAAAGGTTTATCGCCAGCTGAAAAGAGACACAGCGCTTCGGCTGTGGAGACTTGTTCGGCTGGCGTTCGGGGAGTCGCGTTTTTCAGAATTGTATTGAGATCGTTTTCCACAGAGCTCAGATGTCAAAGCACAGCAGCAGCTCTCCACAGCGATCCTCTATAGCGCCCTTTCTCCCGCAGCTCCGTCCTCATTGGAAGGAAGCAAGAGTGAAAGGCTGAAGTGAAATAGAGCGGGGACGAAGGCAGTGAAGAGAGAGAACGTGGGAAGAAGAGAAAAACGCAAGGGAAAAAAAGCAGCGTCGTAAAAGAGGTGACGGAGCTGTCCTCTCTATAAGAAGGGTGCCAGCGAGCCTTGCTCTCGCTTACGGCCACACCCCCTTGAGCACGCCTGATCTCGTCTGATCTCGGAAGCTAAACAGGGATGGGCCTGGTTAGTACTTGGATGGGAGACCGCCTGGGAATACCAGGTGCTGTAAGCTTTTAAGCGCAGGAGGCGCCCTATCCCCGCTCGCTCGCTCATTCCCCTGTTCACACGTGCAGTGCGGCTTGTCCGTCTGTTTATTTGTCAGCTTTGGCGAGACACGGGTGCTTGTGTATTAGCGTGAGCGTTTTTTATTCTGATCATGAACAGTTTTACAAGTCCGCAAAGGATCGAGGAAAGGTTTATCGCCAGCTGAAAAGAGACACAGCGCTTCGGCTGTGGAGACTTGTTCGGCTGGCGTTCGGGGAGTCGCGTTTTTCAGAATTGTATTGAGATCGTTTTCCACAGAGCTCAGATGTCAAAGCACAGCAGCAGCTCTCCACAGCGATCCTCTATAGCGCCCTTTCTCCCGCAGCTCCGTCCTCATTGGAAGGAAGCAAGAAAAAAGCAGCGTCGTAAAAGAGGTGACGGAGCTGTCCTCTCTATAAGAAGGGTGCCAGCGAGCCTTGCTCTCGCTTACGGCCACACCCCCTTGAGCACGCCTGATCTCGTCTGATCTCGGAAGCTAAACAGGGATGGGCCTGGTTAGTACTTGGATGGGAGACCGCCTGGGAATACCAGGTGCTGTAAGCTTTTAAGCGCAGGAGGCGCCCTATCCCCGCTCGCTCGCTCATTCCCCTGTTCACACGTGCAGTGCGGCTTGTCCGTCTGTTTATTTGTCAGCTTTGGCGAGACACGGGTGCTTGTGTATTAGCGTGAGCGTTTTTTATTCTGATCATGAACAGTTTTACAAGTCCGCAAAGGATCGAGGAAAGGTTTATCGCCAGCTGAAAAGAGACACAGCGCTTCGGCTGTGGAGACTTGTTCGGCTGGCGTTCGGGGAGTCGCGTTTTTCAGAATTGTATTGAGATCGTTTTCCACAGAGCTCAGATGTCAAAGCACAGCAGCAGCTCTCCACAGCGATCCTCTATAGCGCCCTTTCTCCCGCAGCTCCGTCCTCATTGGAAGGAAGCAAGAGTGAAAGGCTGAAGTGAAATAGAGCGGGGACGAAGGCAGTGAAGAGAGAGAACGTGGGAAGAAGAGAAAAACGCAAGGGAAAAAAAGCAGCGTCGTAAAAGAGGTGACGGAGCTGTCCTCTCTATAAGAAGGGTGCCAGCGAGCCTTGCTCTTGCTTACGGCCACACCCCCTTGAGCACGCCTGATCTCGTCTGATCTCGGAAGCTAAACAGGGATGGGCCTGGTTAGTACTTGGATGGGAGACCGCCTGGGAATACCAGGTGCTGTAAGCTTTTAAGCGCAGGAGGCGCCCTATCCCCGCTCGCTCGCTCATTCCCCTGTTCACACGTGCAGTGCGGCTTGTCCGTCTGTTTATTTGTCAGCTTTGGCGAGACACGGGTGCTTGTGTATTAGCGTGAGCGTTTTTTATTCTGATCATGAACAGTTTTACAAGTCCGCAAAGGATCGAGGAAAGGTTTATCGCCAGCTGAAAAGAGACACAGCGCTTCGGCTGTGGAGACTTGTTCGGCTGGCGTTCGGGGAGTCGCGTTTTTCAGAATTGTATTGAGATCGTTTTCCACAGAGCTCAGATGTCAAAGCACAGCAGCAGCTCTCCACAGCGATCCTCTATAGCGCCCTTTCTCCCGCAGCTCCGTCCTCATTGGAAGGAAGCAAGAGTGAAAGGCTGAAGTGAAATAGAGCGGGGACGAAGGCAGTGAAGAGAGAGAACGTGGGAAGAAGAGAAAAACGCAAGGGAAAAAAAGCAGCGTCGTAAAAGAGGTGACGGAGCTGTCCTCTCTATAAGAAGGGTGCCAGCGAGCCTTGCTCTCGCTTACGGCCACACCCCCTTGAGCACGCCTGATCTCGTCTGATCTCGGAAGCTAAACAGGGATGGGCCTGGTTAGTACTTGGATGGGAGACCGCCTGGGAATACCAGGTGCTGTAAGCTTTTAAGCGCAGGAGGCGCCCTATCCCCGCTCGCTCGCTCATTCCCCTGTTCACACGTGCAGTGCGGCTTGTCCGTCTGTTTATTTGTCAGCTTTGGCGAGACACGGGTGCTTGTGTATTAGCGTGAGCGTTTTTTATTCTGATCATGAACAGTTTTACAAGTCCGCAAAGGATCGAGGAAAGGTTTATCGCCAGCTGAAAAGAGACACAGCGCTTCGGCTGTGGAGACTTGTTCGGCTGGCGTTCGGGGAGTCGCGTTTTTCAGAATTGTATTGAGATCGTTTTCCACAGAGCTCAGATGTCAAAGCACAGCAGCAGCTCTCCACAGCGATCCTCTATAGCGCCCTTTCTCCCGCAGCTCCGTCCTCATTGGAAGGAAGCAAGAGTGAAAGGCTGAAGTGAAATAGAGCGGGGACGAAGGCAGTGAAGAGAGAGAACGTGGGAAGAAGAGAAAAACGCAAGGGAAAAAAAGCAGCGTCGTAAAAGAGGTGACGGAGCTGTCCTCTCTATAAGAAGGGTGCCAGCGAGCCTTGCTCTCGCTTACGGCCACACCCCCTTGAGCACGCCTGATCTCGTCTGATCTCGGAAGCTAAACAGGGATGGGCCTGGTTAGTACTTGGATGGGAGACCGCCTGGGAATACCAGGTGCTGTAAGCTTTTAAGCGCAGGAGGCGCCCTATCCCCGCTCGCTCGCTCATTCCCCTGTTCACACGTGCAGTGCGGCTTGTCCGTCTGTTTATTTGTCAGCTTTGGCGAGACACGGGTGCTTGTGTATTAGCGTGAGCGTTTTTTATTCTGATCATGAACAGTTTTACAAGTCCGCAAAGGATCGAGGAAAGGTTTATCGCCAGCTGAAAAGAGACACAGCGCTTCGGCTGTGGAGACTTGTTCGGCTGGCGTTCGGGGAGTCGCGTTTTTCAGAATTGTATTGAGATCGTTTTCCACAGAGCTCAGATGTCAAAGCACAGCAGCAGCTCTCCACAGCGATCCTCTATAGCGCCCTTTCTCCCGCAGCTCCGTCCTCATTGGAAGGAAGCAAGAAAAAAGCAGCGTCGTAAAAGAGGTGACGGAGCTGTCCTCTCTATAAGAAGGGTGCCAGCGAGCCTTGCTCTCGCTTACGGCCACACCCCCTTGAGCACGCCTGATCTCGTCTGATCTCGGAAGCTAAACAGGGATGGGCCTGGTTAGTACTTGGATGGGAGACCGCCTGGGAATACCAGGTGCTGTAAGCTTTTAAGCGCAGGAGGCGCCCTATCCCCGCTCGCTCGCTCATTCCCCTGTTCACACGTGCAGTGCGGCTTGTCCGTCTGTTTATTTGTCAGCTTTGGCGAGACACGGGTGCTTGTGTATTAGCGTGAGCGTTTTTTATTCTGATCATGAACAGTTTTACAAGTCCGCAAAGGATCGAGGAAAGGTTTATCGCCAGCTGAAAAGAGACACAGCGCTTCGGCTGTGGAGACTTGTTCGGCTGGCGTTCGGGGAGTCGCGTTTTTCAGAATTGTATTGAGATCGTTTTCCACAGAGCTCAGATGTCAAAGCACAGCAGCAGCTCTCCACAGCGATCCTCTATAGCGCCCTTTCTCCCGCAGCTCCGTCCTCATTGGAAGGAAGCAAGAGTGAAAGGCTGAAGTGAAATAGAGCGGGGACGAAGGCAGTGAAGAGAGAGAACGTGGGAAGAAGAGAAAAACGCAAGGGAAAAAAAGCAGCGTCGTAAAAGAGGTGACGGAGCTGTCCTCTCTATAAGAAGGGTGCCAGCGAGCCTTGCTCTCGCTTACGGCCACACCCCCTTGAGCACGCCTGATCTCGTCTGATCTCGGAAGCTAAACAGGGATGGGCCTGGTTAGTACTTGGATGGGAGACCGCCTGGGAATACCAGGTGCTGTAAGCTTTTAAGCGCAGGAGGCGCCCTATCCCCGCTCGCTCGCTCATTCCCCTGTTCACACGTGCAGTGCGGCTTGTCCGTCTGTTTATTTGTCAGCTTTGGCGAGACACGGGTGCTTGTGTATTAGCGTGAGCGTTTTTTATTCTGATCATGAACAGTTTTACAAGTCCGCAAAGGATCGAGGAAAGGTTTATCGCCAGCTGAAAAGAGACACAGCGCTTCGGCTGTGGAGACTTGTTCGGCTGGCGTTCGGGGAGTCGCGTTTTTCAGAATTGTATTGAGATCGTTTTCCACAGAGCTCAGATGTCAAAGCACAGCAACAGCTCTCCACAGCGATCCTCTATAGCGCCCTTTCTCCCGCAGCTCCGTCCTCATTGGAAGGAAGCAAGAGTGAAAGGCTGAAGTGAAATAGAGCGGGGACGAAGGCAGTGAAGAGAGAGAACGTGGGAAGAAGAGAAAAACGCAAGGGAAAAAAAGCAGCGTCGTAAAAGAGGTGACGGAGCTGTCCTCTCTATAAGAAGGGTGCCAGCGAGCCTTGCTCTCGCTTACGGCCACACCCCCTTGAGCACGCCTGATCTCGTCTGATCTCGGAAGCTAAACAGGGATGGGCCTGGTTAGTACTTGGATGGGAGACCGCCTGGGAATACCAGGTGCTGTAAGCTTTTAAGCGCAGGAGGCGCCCTATCCCCGCTCGCTCGCTCATTCCCCTGTTCACACGTGCAGTGCGGCTTGTCCGTCTGTTTATTTGTCAGCTTTGGCGAGACACGGGTGCTTGTGTATTAGCGTGAGCGTTTTTTATTCTGATCATGAACAGTTTTACAAGTCCGCAAAGGATCGAGGAAAGGTTTATCGCCAGCTGAAAAGAGACACAGCGCTTCGGCTGTGGAGACTTGTTCGGCTGGCGTTCGGGGAGTCGCGTTTTTCAGAATTGTATTGAGATCGTTTTCCACAGAGCTCAGATGTCAAAGCACAGCAGCAGCTCTCCACAGCGATCCTCTATAGCGCCCTTTCTCCCGCAGCTCCGTCCTCATTGGAAGGAAGCAAGAAAAAAGCAGCGTCGTAAAAGAGGTGACGGAGCTGTCCTCTCTATAAGAAGGGTGCCAGCGAGCCTTGCTCTCGCTTACGGCCACACCCCCTTGAGCACGCCTGATCTCGTCTGATCTCGGAAGCTAAACAGGGATGGGCCTGGTTAGTACTTGGATGGGAGACCGCCTGGGAATACCAGGTGCTGTAAGCTTTTAAGCGCAGGAGGCGCCCTATCCCCGCTCGCTCGCTCATTCCCCTGTTCACACGTGCAGTGCGGCTTGTCCGTCTGTTTATTTGTCAGCTTTGGCGAGACACGGGTGCTTGTGTATTAGCGTGAGCGTTTTTTATTCTGATCATGAACAGTTTTACAAGTCCGCAAAGGATCGAGGAAAGGTTTATCGCCAGCTGAAAAGAGACACAGCGCTTCGGCTGTGGAGACTTGTTCGGCTGGCGTTCGGGGAGTCGCGTTTTTCAGAATTGTATTGAGATCGTTTTCCACAGAGCTCAGATGTCAAAGCACAGCAGCAGCTCTCCACAGCGATCCTCTATAGCGCCCTTTCTCCCGCAGCTCCGTCCTCATTGGAAGGAAGCAAGAAAAAAGCAGCGTCGTAAAAGAGGTGACGGAGCTGTCCTCTCTATAAGAAGGGTGCCAGCGAGCCTTGCTCTCGCTTACGGCCACACCCCCTTGAGCACGCCTGATCTCGTCTGATCTCGGAAGCTAAACAGGGATGGGCCTGGTTAGTACTTGGATGGGAGACCGCCTGGGAATACCAGGTGCTGCAAGCTTTTAAGCGCAGGAGGCGCCCTATCCCCGCTCGCTCGCTCATTCCCCTGTTCACACGTGCAGTGCGGCTTGTCCGTCTGTTTATTTGTCAGCTTTGGCGAGACACGGGTGCTTGTGTATTAGCGTGAGCGTTTTTTATTCTGATCATGAACAGTTTTACAAGTCCGCAAAGGATCGAGGAAAGGTTTATCGCCAGCTGAAAAGAGACACAGCGCTTCGGCTGTGGAGACTTGTTCGGCTGGCGTTCGGGGAGTCGCGTTTTTCAGAATTGTATTGAGATCGTTTTCCACAGAGCTCAGATGTCAAAGCACAGCAGCAGCTCTCCACAGCGATCCTCTATAGCGCCCTTTCTCCCGCAGCTCCGTCCTCATTGGAAGGAAGCAAGAGTGAAAGGCTGAAGTGAAACAGAGCGGGGACGAAGGCAGTGAAGAGAGAGAACGTGGGAAGAAGAGAAAAACGCAAGGGAAAAAAAGCAGCGTCGTAAAAGAGGTGACGGAGCTGTCCTCTCTATAAGAAGGGTGCCAGCGAGCCTTGCTCTCGCTTACGGCCACACCCCCTTGAGCACGCCTGATCTCGTCTGATCTCGGAAGCTAAACAGGGATGGGCCTGGTTAGTACTTGGATGGGAGACCGCCTGGGAATACCAGGTGCTGTAAGCTTTTAAGCGCAGGAGGCGCCCTATCCCCGCTCGCTCGCTCATTCCCCTGTTCACACGTGCAGTGCGGCTTGTCCGTCTGTTTATTTGTCAGCTTTGGCGAGACACGGGTGCTTGTGTATTAGCGTGAGCGTTTTTTATTCTGATCATGAACAGTTTTACAAGTCCGCAAAGGATCGAGGAAAGGTTTATCGCCAGCTGAAAAGAGACACAGCGCTTCGGCTGTGGAGACTTGTTCGGCTGGCGTTCGGGGAGTCGCGTTTTTCAGAATTGTATTGAGATCGTTTTCCACAGAGCTCAGATGTCAAAGCACAGCAGCAGCTCTCCACAGCGATCCTCTATAGCGCCCTTTCTCCCGCAGCTCCGTCCTCATTGGAAGGAAGCAAGAGTGAAAGGCTGAAGTGAAATAGAGCGGGGACGAAGGCAGTGAAGAGAGAGAACGTGGGAAGAAGAGAAAAACGCAAGGGAAAAAAAGCAGCGTCGTAAAAGAGGTGACGGAGCTGTCCTCTCTATAAGAAGGGTGCCAGCGAGCCTTGCTCTCGCTTACGGCCACACCCCCTTGAGCACGCCTGATCTCGTCTGATCTCGGAAGCTAAACAGGGATGGGCCTGGTTAGTACTTGGATGGGAGACCGCCTGGGAATACCAGGTGCTGTAAGCTTTTAAGCGCAGGAGGCGCCCTATCCCCGCTCGCTCGCTCATTCCCCTGTTCACACGTGCAGTGCGGCTTGTCCGTCTGTTTATTTGTCAGCTTTGGCGAGACACGGGTGCTTGTGTATTAGCGTGAGCGTTTTTTATTCTGATCATGAACAGTTTTACAAGTCCGCAAAGGATCGAGGAAAGGTTTATCGCCAGCTGAAAAGAGACACAGCGCTTCGGCTGTGGAGACTTGTTCGGCTGGCGTTCGGGGAGTCGCGTTTTTCAGAATTGTATTGAGATCGTTTTCCACAGAGCTCAGATGTCAAAGCACAGCAGCAGCTCTCCACAGCGATCCTCTATAGCGCCCTTTCTCCCGCAGCTCCGTCCTCATTGGAAGGAAGCAAGAGTGAAAGGCTGAAGTGAAATAGAGCGGGGACGAAGGCAGTGAAGAGAGAGAACGTGGGAAGAAGAGAAAAACGCAAGGGAAAAAAAGCAGCGTCGTAAAAGAGGTGACGGAGCTGTCCTCTCTATAAGAAGGGTGCCAGCGAGCCTTGCTCTCGCTTACGGCCACACCCCCTTGAGCACGCCTGATCTCGTCTGATCTCGGAAGCTAAACAGGGATGGGCCTGGTTAGTACTTGGATGGGAGACCGCCTGGGAATACCAGGTGCTGTAAGCTTTTAAGCGCAGGAGGCGCCCTATCCCCGCTCGCTCGCTCATTCCCCTGTTCACACGTGCAGTGCTGCTTGTCCGTCTGTTTATTTGTCAGCTTTGGCGAGACACGGGTGCTTGTGTATTAGCGTGAGCGTTTTTTATTCTGATCATGAACAGTTTTACAAGTCCGCAAAGGATCGAGGAAAGGTTTATCGCCAGCTGAAAAGAGACACAGCGCTTCGGCTGTGGAGACTTGTTCGGCTGGCGTTCGGGGAGTCGCGTTTTTCAGAATTGTATTGAGATCGTTTTCCACAGAGCTCAGATGTCAAAGCACAGCAGCAGCTCTCCACAGCGATCCTCTATAGCGCCCTTTCTCCCGCAGCTCCGTCCTCATTGGAAGGAAGCAAGAAAAAAGCAGCGTCGTAAAAGAGGTGACGGAGCTGTCCTCTCTATAAGAAGGGTGCCAGCGAGCCTTGCTCTCGCTTACGGCCACACCCCCTTGAGCACGCCTGATCTCGTCTGGTCTCGGAAGCTAAACAGGGATGGGCCTGGTTAGTACTTGGATGGGAGACCGCCTGGGAATACCAGGTGCTGTAAGCTTTTAAGCGCAGGAGGCGCCCTATCCCCGCTCGCTCGCTCATTCCCCTGTTCACACGTGCAGTGCGGCTTGTCCGTCTGTTTATTTGTCAGCTTTGGCGAGACACGGGTGCTTGTGTATTAGCGTGAGCGTTTTTTATTCTGATCATGAACAGTTTTACAAGTCCGCAAAGGATCGAGGAAAGGTTTATCGCCAGCTGAAAAGAGACACAGCGCTTCGGCTGTGGAGACTTGTTCGGCTGGCGTTCGGGGAGTCGCGTTTTTCAGAATTGTATTGAGATCGTTTTCCACAGAGCTCAGATGTCAAAGCACAGCAGCAGCTCTCCACAGCGATCCTCTATAGCGCCCTTTCTCCCGCAGCTCCGTCCTCATTGGAAGGAAGCAAGAAAAAAGCAGCGTCGTAAAAGAGGTGACGGAGCTGTCCTCTCTATAAGAAGGGTGCCAGCGAGCCTTGCTCTCGCTTACGGCCACACCCCCTTGAGCACGCCTGATCTCGTCTGATCTCGGAAGCTAAACAGGGATGGGCCTGGTTAGTACTTGGATGGGAGACCGCCTGGGAATACCAGGTGCTGTAAGCTTTTAAGCGCAGGAGGCGCCCTATCCCCGCTCGCTCGCTCATTCCCCTGTTCACACGTGCAGTGCGGCTTGTCCGTCTGTTTATTTGTCAGCTTTGGCGAGACACGGGTGCTTGTGTATTAGCGTGAGCGGTTTTTATTCTGATCATGAACAGTTTTACAAGTCCGCAAAGGATCGAGGAAAGGTTTATCGCCAGCTGAAAAGAGACACAGCGCTTCGGCTGTGGAGACTTGTTCGGCTGGCGTTCGGGGAGTCGCGTTTTTCAGAATTGTATTGAGATCGTTTTCCACAGAGCTCAGATGTCAAAGCACAGCAGCAGCTCTCCACAGCGATCCTCTATAGCGCCCTTTCTCCCGCAGCTCCGTCCTCATTGGAAGGAAGCAAGAGTGAAAGGCTGAAGTGAAATAGAGCGGGGACGAAGGCAGTGAAGAGAGAGAACGTGGGAAGAAGAGAAAAACGCAAGGGAAAAAAAGCAGCGTCGTAAAAGAGGTGACGGAGCTGTCCTCTCTATAAGAAGGGTGCCAGCGAGCCTTGCTCTCGCTTACGGCCACACCCCCTTGAGCACGCCTGATCTCGTCTGATCTCGGAAGCTAAACAGGGATGGGCCTGGTTAGTACTTGGATGGGAGACCGCCTGGGAATACCAGGTGCTGTAAGCTTTTAAGCGCAGGAGGCGCCCTATCCCCGCTCGCTCGCTCATTCCCCTGTTCACACGTGCAGTGCGGCTTGTCCGTCTGTTTATTTGTCAGCTTTGGCGAGACACGGGTGCTTGTGTATTAGCGTGAGCGTTTTTTATTCTGATCATGAACAGTTTTACAAGTCCGCAAAGGATCGAGGAAAGGTTTATCGCCAGCTGAAAAGAGACACAGCGCTTCGGCTGTGGAGACTTGTTCGGCTGGCGTTCGGGGAGTCGCGTTTTTCAGAATTGTATTGAGATCGTTTTCCACAGAGCTCAGATGTCAAAGCACAGCAGCAGCTCTCCACAGCGATCCTCTATAGCGCCCTTTCTCCCGCAGCTCCGTCCTCATTGGAAGGAAGCAAGAGTGAAAGGCTGAAGTGAAATAGAGCGGGGACGAAGGCAGTGAAGAGAGAGAACGTGGGAAGAAGAGAAAAACGCAAGGGAAAAAAAGCAGCGTCGTAAAAGAGGTGACGGAGCTGTCCTCTCTATAAGAAGGGTGCCAGCGAGCCTTGCTCTCGCTTACGGCCACACCCCCTTGAGCACGCCTGATCTCGTCTGATCTCGGAAGCTAAACAGGGATGGGCCTGGTTAGTACTTGGATGGGAGACCGCCTGGGAATACCAGGTGCTGTAAGCTTTTAAGCGCAGGAGGCGCCCTATCCCCGCTCGCTCGCTCATTCCCCTGTTCACACGTGCAGTGCGGCTTGTCCGTCTGTTTATTTGTCAGCTTTGGCGAGACACGGGTGCTTGTGTATTAGCGTGAGCGTTTTTTATTCTGATCATGAACAGTTTTACAAGTCCGCAAAGGATCGAGGAAAGGTTTATCGCCAGCTGAAAAGAGACACAGCGCTTCGGCTGTGGAGACTTGTTCGGCTGGCGTTCGGGGAGTCGCGTTTTTCAGAATTGTATTGAGATCGTTTTCCACAGAGCTCAGATGTCAAAGCACAGCAGCAGCTCTCCACAGCGATCCTCTATAGCGCCCTTTCTCCCGCAGCTCCGTCCTCATTGGAAGGAAGCAAGAAAAAAGCAGCGTCGTAAAAGAGGTGACGGAGCTGTCCTCTCTATAAGAAGGGTGCCAGCGAGCCTTGCTCTCGCTTACGGCCACACCCCCTTGAGCACGCCTGATCTCGTCTGATCTCGGAAGCTAAACAGGGATGGGCCTGGTTAGTACTTGGATGGGAGACCGCCTGGGAATACCAGGTGCTGTAAGCTTTTAAGCGCAGGAGGCGCCCTATCCCCGCTCGCTCGCTCATTCCCCTGTTCACACGTGCAGTGCGGCTTGTCCGTCTGTTTATTTGTCAGCTTTGGCGAGACACGGGTGCTTGTGTATTAGCGTGAGCGTTTTTTATTCTGATCATGAACAGTTTTACAAGTCCGCAAAGGATCGAGGAAAGGTTTATCGCCAGCTGAAAAGAGACACAGCGCTTCGGCTGTGGAGACTTGTTCGGCTGGCGTTCGGGGAGTCGCGTTTTTCAGAATTGTATTGAGATCGTTTTCCACAGAGCTCAGATGTCAAAGCACAGCAGCAGCTCTCCACAGCGATCCTCTATAGCGCCCTTTCTCCCGCAGCTCCGTCCTCATTGGAAGGAAGCAAGAAAAAAGCAGCGTCGTAAAAGAGGTGACGGAGCTGTCCTCTCTATAAGAAGGGTGCCAGCGAGCCTTGCTCTCGCTTACGGCCACACCCCCTTGAGCACGCCTGATCTCGTCTGATCTCGGAAGCTAAACAGGGATGGGCCTGGTTAGTACTTGGATGGGAGACCGCCTGGGAATACCAGGTGCTGTAAGCTTTTAAGCGCAGGAGGCGCCCTATCCCCGCTCGCTCGCTCATTCCCCTGTTCACACGTGCAGTGCGGCTTGTCCGTCTGTTTATTTGTCAGCTTTGGCGAGACACGGGTGCTTGTGTATTAGCGTGAGCGTTTTTTATTCTGATCATGAACAGTTTTACAAGTCCGCAAAGGATCGAGGAAAGGTTTATCGCCAGCTGAAAAGAGACACAGCGCTTCGGCTGTGGAGACTTGTTCGGCTGGCGTTCGGGGAGTCGCGTTTTTCAGAATTGTATTGAGATCGTTTTCCACAGAGCTCAGATGTCAAAGCACAGCAGCAGCTCTCCACAGCGATCCTCTATAGCGCCCTTTCTCCCGCAGCTCCGTCCTCATTGGAAGGAAGCAAGAGTGAAAGGCTGAAGTGAAATAGAGCGGGGACGAAGGCAGTGAAGAGAGAGAACGTGGGAAGAAGAGAAAAACGCAAGGGAAAAAAAGCAGCGTCGTAAAAGAGGTGACGGAGCTGTCCTCTCTATAAGAAGGGTGCCAGCGAGCCTTGCTCTTGCTTACGGCCACACCCCCTTGAGCACGCCTGATCTCGTCTGATCTCGGAAGCTAAACAGGGATGGGCCTGGTTAGTACTTGGATGGGAGACCGCCTGGGAATACCAGGTGCTGTAAGCTTTTAAGCGCAGGAGGCGCCCTATCCCCGCTCGCTCGCTCATTCCCCTGTTCACACGTGCAGTGCGGCTTGTCCGTCTGTTTATTTGTCAGCTTTGGCGAGACACGGGTGCTTGTGTATTAGCGTGAGCGTTTTTTATTCTGATCATGAACAGTTTTACAAGTCCGCAAAGGATCGAGGAAAGGTTTATCGCCAGCTGAAAAGAGACACAGCGCTTCGGCTGTGGAGACTTGTTCGGCTGGCGTTCGGGGAGTCGCGTTTTTCAGAATTGTATTGAGATCGTTTTCCACAGAGCTCAGATGTCAAAGCACAGCAGCAGCTCTCCACAGCGATCCTCTATAGCGCCCTTTCTCCCGCAGCTCCGTCCTCATTGGAAGGAAGCAAGAGTGAAAGGCTGAAGTGAAATAGAGCGGGGACGAAGGCAGTGAAGAGAGAGAACGTGGGAAGAAGAGAAAAACGCAAGGGAAAAAAAGCAGCGTCGTAAAAGAGGTGACGGAGCTGTCCTCTCTATAAGAAGGGTGCCAGCGAGCCTTGCTCTCGCTTACGGCCACACCCCCTTGAGCACGCCTGATCTCGTCTGATCTCGGAAGCTAAACAGGGATGGGCCTGGTTAGTACTTGGATGGGAGACCGCCTGGGAATACCAGGTGCTGTAAGCTTTTAAGCGCAGGAGGCGCCCTATCCCCGCTCGCTCGCTCATTCCCCTGTTCACACGTGCAGTGCGGCTTGTCCGTCTGTTTATTTGTCAGCTTTGGCGAGACACGGGTGCTTGTGTATTAGCGTGAGCGTTTTTTATTCTGATCATGAACAGTTTTACAAGTCCGCAAAGGATCGAGGAAAGGTTTATCGCCAGCTGAAAAGAGACACAGCGCTTCGGCTGTGGAGACTTGTTCGGCTGGCGTTCGGGGAGTCGCGTTTTTCAGAATTGTATTGAGATCGTTTTCCACAGAGCTCAGATGTCAAAGCACAGCAGCAGCTCTCCACAGCGATCCTCTATAGCGCCCTTTCTCCCGCAGCTCCGTCCTCATTGGAAGGAAGCAAGAGTGAAAGGCTGAAGTGAAATAGAGCGGGGACGAAGGCAGTGAAGAGAGAGAACGTGGGAAGAAGAGAAAAACGCAAGGGAAAAAAAGCAGCGTCGTAAAAGAGGTGACGGAGCTGTCCTCTCTATAAGAAGGGTGCCAGCGAGCCTTGCTCTCGCTTACGGCCACACCCCCTTGAGCACGCCTGATCTCGTCTGATCTCGGAAGCTAAACAGGGATGGGCCTGGTTAGTACTTGGATGGGAGACCGCCTGGGAATACCAGGTGCTGTAAGCTTTTAAGCGCAGGAGGCGCCCTATCCCCGCTCGCTCGCTCATTCCCCTGTTCACACGTGCAGTGCGGCTTGTCCGTCTGTTTATTTGTCAGCTTTGGCGAGACACGGGTGCTTGTGTATTAGCGTGAGCGTTTTTTATTCTGATCATGAACAGTTTTACAAGTCCGCAAAGGATCGAGGAAAGGTTTATCGCCAGCTGAAAAGAGACACAGCGCTTCGGCTGTGGAGACTTGTTCGGCTGGCGTTCGGGGAGTCGCGTTTTTCAGAATTGTATTGAGATCGTTTTCCACAGAGCTCAGATGTCAAAGCACAGCAGCAGCTCTCCACAGCGATCCTCTATAGCGCCCTTTCTCCCGCAGCTCCGTCCTCATTGGAAGGAAGCAAGAAAAAAGCAGCGTCGTAAAAGAGGTGACGGAGCTGTCCTCTCTATAAGAAGGGTGCCAGCGAGCCTTGCTCTCGCTTACGGCCACACCCCCTTGAGCACGCCTGATCTCGTCTGATCTCGGAAGCTAAACAGGGATGGGCCTGGTTAGTACTTGGATGGGAGACCGCCTGGGAATACCAGGTGCTGTAAGCTTTTAAGCGCAGGAGGCGCCCTATCCCCGCTCGCTCGCTCATTCCCCTGTTCACACGTGCAGTGCGGCTTGTCCGTCTGTTTATTTGTCAGCTTTGGCGAGACACGGGTGCTTGTGTATTAGCGTGAGCGTTTTTTATTCTGATCATGAACAGTTTTACAAGTCCGCAAAGGATCGAGGAAAGGTTTATCGCCAGCTGAAAAGAGACACAGCGCTTCGGCTGTGGAGACTTGTTCGGCTGGCGTTCGGGGAGTCGCGTTTTTCAGAATTGTATTGAGATCGTTTTCCACAGAGCTCAGATGTCAAAGCACAGCAGCAGCTCTCCACAGCGATCCTCTATAGCGCCCTTTCTCCCGCAGCTCCGTCCTCATTGGAAGGAAGCAAGAAAAAAGCAGCGTCGTAAAAGAGGTGACGGAGCTGTCCTCTCTATAAGAAGGGTGCCAGCGAGCCTTGCTCTCGCTTACGGCCACACCCCCTTGAGCACGCCTGATCTCGTCTGATCTCGGAAGCTAAACAGGGTTGGGCCTGGTTAGTACTTGGATGGGAGACCGCCTGGGAATACCAGGTGCTGTAAGCTTTTAAGCGCAGGAGGCGCCCTATCCCCGCTCGCTCGCTCATTCCCCTGTTCACACGTGCAGTGCGGCTTGTCCGTCTGTTTATTTGTCAGCTTTGGCGAGACACGGGTGCTTGTGTATTAGCGTGAGCGTTTTTTATTCTGATCATGAACAGTTTTACAAGTCCGCAAAGGATCGAGGAAAGGTTTATCGCCAGCTGAAAAGAGACACAGCGCTTCGGCTGTGGAGACTTGTTCGGCTGGCGTTCGGGGAGTCGCGTTTTTCAGAATTGTATTGAGATCGTTTTCCACAGAGCTCAGATGTCAAAGCACAGCAGCAGCTCTCCACAGCGATCCTCTATAGCGCCCTTTCTCCCGCAGCTCCGTCCTCATTGGAAGGAAGCAAGAGTGAAAGGCTGAAGTGAAACAGAGCGGGGACGAAGGCAGTGAAGAGAGAGAACGTGGGAAGAAGAGAAAAACGCAAGGGAAAAAAAGCAGCGTCGTAAAAGAGGTGACGGAGCTGTCCTCTCTATAAGAAGGGTGCCAGCGAGCCTTGCTCTCGCTTACGGCCGCACCCCCTTGAGCACGCCTGATCTCGTCTGATCTCGGAAGCTAAACAGGGATGGGCCTGGTTAGTACTTGGATGGGAGACCGCCTGGGAATACCAGGTGCTGTAAGCTTTTAAGCGCAGGAGGCGCCCTATCCCCGCTCGCTCGCTCATTCCCCTGTTCACACGTGCAGTGCGGCTTGTCCGTCTGTTTATTTGTCAGCTTTGGCGAGACACGGGTGCTTGTGTATTAGCGTGAGCGTTTTTTATTCTGATCATGAACAGTTTTACAAGTCCGCAAAGGATCGAGGAAAGGTTTATCGCCAGCTGAAAAGAGACACAGCGCTTCGGCTGTGGAGACTTGTTCGGCTGGCGTTCGGGGAGTCGCGTTTTTCAGAATTGTATTGAGATCGTTTTCCACAGAGCTCAGATGTCAAAGCACAGCAGCAGCTCTCCACAGCGATCCTCTATAGCGCCCTTTCTCCCGCAGCTCCGTCCTCATTGGAAGGAAGCAAGAGTGAAAGGCTGAAGTGAAATAGAGCGGGGACGAAGGCAGTGAAGAGAGAGAACGTGGGAAGAAGAGAAAAACGCAAGGGAAAAAAAGCAGCGTCGTAAAAGAGGTGACGGAGCTGTCCTCTCTATAAGAAGGGTGCCAGCGAGCCTTGCTCTCGCTTACGGCCACACCCCCTTGAGCACGCCTGATCTCGTCTGATCTCGGAAGCTAAACAGGGATGGGCCTGGTTAGTACTTGGATGGGAGACCGCCTGGGAATACCAGGTGCTGTAAGCTTTTAAGCGCAGGAGGCGCCCTATCCCCGCTCGCTCGCTCATTCCCCTGTTCACACGTGCAGTGCGGCTTGTCCGTCTGTTTATTTGTCAGCTTTGGCGAGACACGGGTGCTTGTGTATTAGCGTGAGCGTTTTTTATTCTGATCATGAACAGTTTTACAAGTCCGCAAAGGATCGAGGAAAGGTTTATCGCCAGCTGAAAAGAGACACAGCGCTTCGGCTGTGGAGACTTGTTCGGCTGGCGTTCGGGGAGTCGCGTTTTTCAGAATTGTATTGAGATCGTTTTCCACAGAGCTCAGATGTCAAAGCACAGCAGCAGCTCTCCACAGCGATCCTCTATAGCGCCCTTTCTCCCGCAGCTCCGTCCTCATTGGAAGGAAGCAAGAAAAAAGCAGCGTCGTAAAAGAGGTGACGGAGCTGTCCTCTCTATAAGAAGGGTGCCAGCGAGCCTTGCTCTCGCTTACGGCCACACCCCCTTGAGCACGCCTGATCTCGTCTGATCTCGGAAGCTAAACAGGGATGGGCCTGGTTAGTACTTGGATGGGAGACCGCCTGGGAATACCAGGTGCTGTAAGCTTTTAAGCGCAGGAGGCGCCCTATCCCCGCTCGCTCGCTCATTCCCCTGTTCACACGTGCAGTGCGGCTTGTCCGTCTGTTTATTTGTCAGCTTTGGCGAGACACGGGTGCTTGTGTATTAGCGTGAGCGTTTTTTATTCTGATCATGAACAGTTTTACAAGTCCGCAAAGGATCGAGGAAAGGTTTATCGCCAGCTGAAAAGAGACACAGCGCTTCGGCTGTGGAGACTTGTTCGGCTGGCGTTCGGGGAGTCGCGTTTTTCAGAATTGTATTGAGATCGTTTTCCACAGAGCTCAGATGTCAAAGCACAGCAGCAGCTCTTCACAGCGATCCTCTATAGCGCCCTTTCTCCCGCAGCTCCGTCCTCATTGGAAGGAAGCAAGAGTGAAAGGCTGAAGTGAAATAGAGCGGGGACGAAGGCAGTGAAGAGAGAGAACGTGGGAAGAAGAGAAAAACGCAAGGGAAAAAAAGCAGCGTCGTAAAAGAGGTGACGGAGCTGTCCTCTCTATAAGAAGGGTGCCAGCGAGCCTTGCTCTTGCTTACGGCCACACCCCCTTGAGCACGCCTGATCTCGTCTGATCTCGGAAGCTAAACAGGGATGGGCCTGGTTAGTACTTGGATGGGAGACCGCCTGGGAATACCAGGTGCTGTAAGCTTTTAAGCGCAGGAGGCGCCCTATCCCCGCTCGCTCGCTCATTCCCCTGTTCACACGTGCAGTGCGGCTTGTCCGTCTGTTTATTTGTCAGCTTTGGCGAGACACGGGTGCTTGTGTATTAGCGTGAGCGTTTTTTATTCTGATCATGAACAGTTTTACAAGTCCGCAAAGGATCGAGGAAAGGTTTATCGCCAGCTGAAAAGAGACACAGCGCTTCGGCTGTGGAGACTTGTTCGGCTGGCGTTCGGGGAGTCGCGTTTTTCAGAATTGTATTGAGATCGTTTTCCACAGAGCTCAGATGTCAAAGCACAGCAGCAGCTCTCCACAGCGATCCTCTATAGCGCCCTTTCTCCCGCAGCTCCGTCCTCATTGGAAGGAAGCAAGAGTGAAAGGCTGAAGTGAAATAGAGCGGGGACGAAGGCAGTGAAGAGAGAGAACGTGGGAAGAAGAGAAAAACGCAAGGGAAAAAAAGCAGCGTCGTAAAAGAGGTGACGGAGCTGTCCTCTCTATAAGAAGGGTGCCAGCGAGCCTTGCTCTCGCTTACGGCCACACCCCCTTGAGCACGCCTGATCTCGTCTGATCTCGGAAGCTAAACAGGGATGGGCCTGGTTAGTACTTGGATGGGAGACCGCCTGGGAATACCAGGTGCTGTAAGCTTTTAAGCGCAGGAGGCGCCCTATCCCCGCTCGCTCGCTCATTCCCCTGTTCACACGTGCAGTGCGGCTTGTCCGTCTGTTTATTTGTCAGCTTTGGCGAGACACGGGTGCTTGTGTATTAGCGTGAGCGTTTTTTATTCTGATCATGAACAGTTTTACAAGTCCGCAAAGGATCGAGGAAAGGTTTATCGCCAGCTGAAAAGAGACACAGCGCTTCGGCTGTGGAGACTTGTTCGGCTGGCGTTCGGGGAGTCGCGTTTTTCAGAATTGTATTGAGATCGTTTTCCACAGAGCTCAGATGTCAAAGCACAGCAGCAGCTCTCCACAGCGATCCTCTATAGCGCCCTTTCTCCCGCAGCTCCGTCCTCATTGGAAGGAAGCAAGAGTGAAAGGCTGAAGTGAAATAGAGCGGGGACGAAGGCAGTGAAGAGAGAGAACGTGGGAAGAAGAGAAAAACGCAAGGGAAAAAAAGCAGCGTCGTAAAAGAGGTGACGGAGCTGTCCTCTCTATAAGAAGGGTGCCAGCGAGCCTTGCTCTCGTTTACGGCCACACCCCCTTGAGCACGCCTGATCTCGTCTGATCTCGGAAGCTAAACAGGGATGGGCCTGGTTAGTACTTGGATGGGAGACCGCCTGGGAATACCAGGTGCTGTAAGCTTTTAAGCGCAGGAGGCGCCCTATCCCCGCTCGCTCGCTCATTCCCCTGTTCACACGTGCAGTGCGGCTTGTCCGTCTGTTTATTTGTCAGCTTTGGCGAGACACGGGTGCTTGTGTATTAGCGTGAGCGTTTTTTATTCTGATCATGAACAGTTTTACAAGTCCGCAAAGGATCGAGGAAAGGTTTATCGCCAGCTGAAAAGAGACACAGCGCTTCGGCTGTGGAGACTTGTTCGGCTGGCGTTCGGGGAGTCGCGTTTTTCAGAATTGTATTGAGATCGTTTTCCACAGAGCTCAGATGTCAAAGCACAGCAGCAGCTCTCCACAGCGATCCTCTATAGCGCCCTTTCTCCCGCAGCTCCGTCCTCATTGGAAGGAAGCAAGAAAAAAGCAGCGTCGTAAAAGAGGTGACGGAGCTGTCCTCTCTATAAGAAGGGTGCCAGCGAGCCTTGCTCTCGCTTACGGCCACACCCCCTTGAGCACGCCTGATCTCGTCTGATCTCGGAAGCTAAACAGGGATGGGCCTGGTTAGTACTTGGATGGGAGACCGCCTGGGAATACCAGGTGCTGTAAGCTTTTAAGCGCAGGAGGCGCCCTATCCCCGCTCGCTCGCTCATTCCCCTGTTCACACGTGCAGTGCGGCTTGTCCGTCTGTTTATTTGTCAGCTTTGGCGAGACACGGGTGCTTGTGTATTAGCGTGAGCGTTTTTTATTCTGATCATGAACAGTTTTACAAGTCCGCAAAGGATCGAGGAAAGGTTTATCGCCAGCTGAAAAGAGACACAGCGCTTCGGCTGTGGAGACTTGTTCGGCTGGCGTTCGGGGAGTCGCGTTTTTCAGAATTGTATTGAGATCGTTTTCCACAGAGCTCAGATGTCAAAGCACAGCAGCAGCTCTCCACAGCGATCCTCTATAGCGCCCTTTCTCCCGCAGCTCCGTCCTCATTGGAAGGAAGCAAGAGTGAAAGGCTGAAGTGAAATAGAGCGGGGACGAAGGCAGTGAAGAGAGAGAACGTGGGAAGAAGAGAAAAACGCAAGGGAAAAAAAGCAGCGTCGTAAAAGAGGTGACGGAGCTGTCCTCTCTATAAGAAGGGTGCCAGCGAGCCTTGCTCTCGCTTACGGCCACACCCCCTTGAGCACGCCTGATCTCGTCTGATCTCGGAAGCTAAACAGGGATGGGCCTGGTTAGTACTTGGATGGGAGACCGCCTGGGAATACCAGGTGCTGTAAGCTTTTAAGCGCAGGAGGCGCCCTATCCCCGCTCGCTCGCTCATTCCCCTGTTCACACGTGCAGTGCGGCTTGTCCGTCTGTTTATTTGTCAGCTTTGGCGAGACACGGGTGCTTGTGTATTAGCGTGAGCGTTTTTTATTCTGATCATGAACAGTTTTACAAGTCCGCAAAGGATCGAGGAAAGGTTTATCGCCAGCTGAAAAGAGACACAGCGCTTCGGCTGTGGAGACTTGTTCGGCTGGCGTTCGGGGAGTCGCGTTTTTCAGAATTGTATTGAGATCGTTTTCCACAGAGCTCAGATGTCAAAGCACAGCAGCAGCTCTCCACAGCGATCCTCTATAGCGCCCTTTCTCCCGCAGCTCCGTCCTCATTGGAAGGAAGCAAGAGTGAAAGGCTGAAGTGAAATAGAGCGGGGACGAAGGCAGTGAAGAGAGAGAACGTGGGAAGAAGAGAAAAACGCAAGGGAAAAAAAGCAGCGTCGTAAAAGAGGTGACGGAGCTGTCCTCTCTATAAGAAGGGTGCCAGCGAGCCTTGCTCTCGCTTACGGCCACACCCCTTTGAGCACGCCTGATCTCGTCTGATCTCGGAAGCTAAACAGGGATGGGCCTGGTTAGTACTTGGATGGGAGACCGCCTGGGAATACCAGGTGCTGTAAGCTTTTAAGCGCAGGAGGCGCCCTATCCCCGCTCGCTCGCTCATTCCCCTGTTCACACGTGCAGTGCGGCTTGTCCGTCTGTTTATTTGTCAGCTTTGGCGAGACACGGGTGCTTGTGTATTAGCGTGAGCGTTTTTTATTCTGATCATGAACAGTTTTACAAGTCCGCAAAGGATCGAGGAAAGGTTTATCGCCAGCTGAAAAGAGACACAGCGCTTCGGCTGTGGAGACTTGTTCGGCTGGCGTTCGGGGAGTCGCGTTTTTCAGAATTGTATTGAGATCGTTTTCCACAGAGCTCAGATGTCAAAGCACAGCAGCAGCTCTCCACAGCGATCCTCTATAGCGCCCTTTCTCCCGCAGCTCCGTCCTCATTGGAAGGAAGCAAGAGTGAAAGGCTGAAGTGAAATAGAGCGGGGACGAAGGCAGTGAAGAGAGAGAACGTGGGAAGAAGAGAAAAACGCAAGGGAAAAAAAGCAGCGTCGTAAAAGAGGTGACGGAGCTGTCCTCTCTATAAGAAGGGTGCCAGCGAGCCTTGCTCTCGCTTACGGCCACACCCCCTTGAGCACGCCTGATCTCGTCTGATCTCGGAAGCTAAACAGGGATGGGCCTGGTTAGTACTTGGATGGGAGACCGCCTGGGAATACCAGGTGCTGTAAGCTTTTAAGCGCAGGAGGCGCCCTATCCCCGCTCGCTCGCTCATTCCCCTGTTCACACGTGCAGTGCGGCTTGTCCGTCTGTTTATTTGTCAGCTTTGGCGAGACACGGGTGCTTGTGTATTAGCGTGAGCGTTTTTTATTCTGATCATGAACAGTTTTACAAGTCCGCAAAGGATCGAGGAAAGGTTTATCGCCAGCTGAAAAGAGACACAGCGCTTCGGCTGTGGAGACTTGTTCGGCTGGCGTTCGGGGAGTCGCGTTTTTCAGAATTGTATTGAGATCGTTTTCCACAGAGCTCAGATGTCAAAGCACAGCAGCAGCTCTCCACAGCGATCCTCTATAGCGCCCTTTCTCCCGCAGCTCCGTCCTCATTGGAAGGAAGCAAGAAAAAAGCAGCGTCGTAAAAGAGGTGACGGAGCTGTCCTCTCTATAAGAAGGGTGCCAGCGAGCCTTGCTCTCGCTTACGGCCACACCCCCTTGAGCACGCCTGATCTCGTCTGATCTCGGAAGCTAAACAGGGATGGGCCTGGTTAGTACTTGGATGGGAGACCGCCTGGGAATACCAGGTGCTGCAAGCTTTTAAGCGCAGGAGGCGCCCTATCCCCGCTCGCTCGCTCATTCCCCTGTTCACACGTGCAGTGCGGCTTGTCCGTCTGTTTATTTGTCAGCTTTGGCGAGACACGGGTGCTTGTGTATTAGCGTGAGCGTTTTTTATTCTGATCATGAACAGTTTTACAAGTCCGCAAAGGATCGAGGAAAGGTTTATCGCCAGCTGAAAAGAGACACAGCGCTTCGGCTGTGGAGACTTGTTCGGCTGGCGTTCGGGGAGTCGCGTTTTTCAGAATTGTATTGAGATCGTTTTCCACAGAGCTCAGATGTCAAAGCACAGCAGCAGCTCTCCACAGCGATCCTCTATAGCGCCCTTTCTCCCGCAGCTCCGTCCTCATTGGAAGGAAGCAAGAGTGAAAGGCTGAAGTGAAACAGAGCGGGGACGAAGGCAGTGAAGAGAGAGAACGTGGGAAGAAGAGAAAAACGCAAGGGAAAAAAAGCAGCGTCGTAAAAGAGGTGACGGAGCTGTCCTCTCTATAAGAAGGGTGCCAGCGAGCCTTGCTCTCGCTTACGGCCACACCCCCTTGAGCACGCCTGATCTCGTCTGATCTCGGAAGCTAAACAGGGATGGGCCTGGTTAGTACTTGGATGGGAGACCGCCTGGGAATACCAGGTGCTGTAAGCTTTTAAGCGCAGGAGGCGCCCTATCCCCGCTCGCTCGCTCATTCCCCTGTTCACACGTGCAGTGCGGCTTGTCCGTCTGTTTATTTGTCAGCTTTGGCGAGACACGGGTGCTTGTGTATTAGCGTGAGCGTTTTTTATTCTGATCATGAACAGTTTTACAAGTCCGCAAAGGATCGAGGAAAGGTTTATCGCCAGCTGAAAAGAGACACAGCGCTTCGGCTGTGGAGACTTGTTCGGCTGGCGTTCGGGGAGTCGCGTTTTTCAGAATTGTATTGAGATCGTTTTCCACAGAGCTCAGATGTCAAAGCACAGCAGCAGCTCTCCACAGCGATCCTCTATAGCGCCCTTTCTCCCGCAGCTCCGTCCTCATTGGAAGGAAGCAAGAGTGAAAGGCTGAAGTGAAATAGAGCGGGGACGAAGGCAGTGAAGAGAGAGAACGTGGGAAGAAGAGAAAAACGCAAGGGAAAAAAAGCAGCGTCGTAAAAGAGGTGACGGAGCTGTCCTCTCTATAAGAAGGGTGCCAGCGAGCCTTGCTCTCGCTTACGGCCACACCCCCTTGAGCACGCCTGATCTCGTCTGATCTCGGAAGCTAAACAGGGATGGGCCTGGTTAGTACTTGGATGGGAGACCGCCTGGGAATACCAGGTGCTGTAAGCTTTTAAGCGCAGGAGGCGCCCTATCCCCGCTCGCTCGCTCATTCCCCTGTTCACACGTGCAGTGCGGCTTGTCCGTCTGTTTATTTGTCAGCTTTGGCGAGACACGGGTGCTTGTGTATTAGCGTGAGCGTTTTTTATTCTGATCATGAACAGTTTTACAAGTCCGCAAAGGATCGAGGAAAGGTTTATCGCCAGCTGAAAAGAGACACAGCGCTTCGGCTGTGGAGACTTGTTCGGCTGGCGTTCGGGGAGTCGCGTTTTTCAGAATTGTATTGAGATCGTTTTCCACAGAGCTCAGATGTCAAAGCACAGCAGCAGCTCTCCACAGCGATCCTCTATAGCGCCCTTTCTCCCGCAGCTCCGTCCTCATTGGAAGGAAGCAAGAAAAAAGCAGCGTCGTAAAAGAGGTGACGGAGCTGTCCTCTCTATAAGAAGGGTGCCAGCGAGCCTTGCTCTCGCTTACGGCCACACCCCCTTGAGCACGCCTGATCTCGTCTGATCTCGGAAGCTAAACAGGGATGGGCCTGGTTAGTACTTGGATGGGAGACCGCCTGGGAATACCAGGTGCTGTAAGCTTTTAAGCGCAGGAGGCGCCCTATCCCCGCTCGCTCGCTCATTCCCCTGTTCACACGTGCAGTGCGGCTTGTCCGTCTGTTTATTTGTCAGCTTTGGCGAGACACGGGTGCTTGTGTATTAGCGTGAGCGTTTTTTATTCTGATCATGAACAGTTTTACAAGTCCGCAAAGGATCGAGGAAAGGTTTATCGCCAGCTGAAAAGAGACACAGCGCTTCGGCTGTGGAGACTTGTTCGGCTGGCGTTCGGGGAGTCGCGTTTTTCAGAATTGTATTGAGATCGTTTTCCACAGAGCTCAGATGTCAAAGCACAGCAGCAGCTCTCCACAGCGATCCTCTATAGCGCCCTTTCTCCCGCAGCTCCGTCCTCATTGGAAGGAAGCAAGAAAAAAGCAGCGTCGTAAAAGAGGTGACGGAGCTGTCCTCTCTATAAGAAGGGTGCCAGCGAGCCTTGCTCTCGCTTACGGCCACACCCCCTTGAGCACGCCTGATCTCGTCTGATCTCGGAAGCTAAACAGGGATGGGCCTGGTTAGTACTTGGATGGGAGACCGCCTGGGAATACCAGGTGCTGTAAGCTTTTAAGCGCAGGAGGCGCCCTATCCCCGCTCGCTCGCTCATTCCCCTGTTCACACGTGCAGTGCGGCTTGTCCGTCTGTTTATTTGTCAGCTTTGGCGAGACACGGGTGCTTGTGTATTAGCGTGAGCGTTTTTTATTCTGATCATGAACAGTTTTACAAGTCCGCAAAGGATCGAGGAAAGGTTTATCGCCAGCTGAAAAGAGACACAGCGCTTCGGCTGTGGAGACTTGTTCGGCTGGCGTTCGGGGAGTCGCGTTTTTCAGAATTGTATTGAGATCGTTTTCCACAGAGCTCAGATGTCAAAGCACAGCAGCAGCTCTCCACAGCGATCCTCTATAGCGCCCTTTCTCCCGCAGCTCCGTCCTCATTGGAAGGAAGCAAGAGTGAAAGGCTGAAGTGAAATAGAGCGGGGACGAAGGCAGTGAAGAGAGAGAACGTGGGAAGAAGAGAAAAACGCAAGGGAAAAAAAGCAGCGTCGTAAAAGAGGTGACGGAGCTGTCCTCTCTATAAGAAGGGTGCCAGCGAGCCTTGCTCTTGCTTACGGCCACACCCCCTTGAGCACGCCTGATCTCGTCTGATCTCGGAAGCTAAACAGGGATGGGCCTGGTTAGTACTTGGATGGGAGACCGCCTGGGAATACCAGGTGCTGTAAGCTTTTAAGCGCAGGAGGCGCCCTATCCCCGCTCGCTCGCTCATTCCCCTGTTCACACGTGCAGTGCGGCTTGTCCGTCTGTTTATTTGTCAGCTTTGGCGAGACACGGGTGCTTGTGTATTAGCGTGAGCGTTTTTTATTCTGATCATGAACAGTTTTACAAGTCCGCAAAGGATCGAGGAAAGGTTTATCGCCAGCTGAAAAGAGACACAGCGCTTCGGCTGTGGAGACTTGTTCGGCTGGCGTTCGGGGAGTCGCGTTTTTCAGAATTGTATTGAGATCGTTTTCCACAGAGCTCAGATGTCAAAGCACAGCAGCAGCTCTCCACAGCGATCCTCTATAGCGCCCTTTCTCCCGCAGCTCCGTCCTCATTGGAAGGAAGCAAGAGTGAAAGGCTGAAGTGAAATAGAGCGGGGACGAAGGCAGTGAAGAGAGAGAACGTGGGAAGAAGAGAAAAACGCAAGGGAAAAAAAGCAGCGTCGTAAAAGAGGTGACGGAGCTGTCCTCTCTATAAGAAGGGTGCCAGCGAGCCTTGCTCTCGCTTACGGCCACACCCCCTTGAGCACGCCTGATCTCGTCTGATCTCGGAAGCTAAACAGGGATGGGCCTGGTTAGTACTTGGATGGGAGACCGCCTGGGAATACCAGGTGCTGTAAGCTTTTAAGCGCAGGAGGCGCCCTATCCCCGCTCGCTCGCTCATTCCCCTGTTCACACGTGCAGTGCGGCTTGTCCGTCTGTTTATTTGTCAGCTTTGGCGAGACACGGGTGCTTGTGTATTAGCGTGAGCGTTTTTTATTCTGATCATGAACAGTTTTACAAGTCCGCAAAGGATCGAGGAAAGGTTTATCGCCAGCTGAAAAGAGACACAGCGCTTCGGCTGTGGAGACTTGTTCGGCTGGCGTTCGGGGAGTCGCGTTTTTCAGAATTGTATTGAGATCGTTTTCCACAGAGCTCAGATGTCAAAGCACAGCAGCAGCTCTCCACAGCGATCCTCTATAGCGCCCTTTCTCCCGCAGCTCCGTCCTCATTGGAAGGAAGCAAGAGTGAAAGGCTGAAGTGAAATAGAGCGGGGACGAAGGCAGTGAAGAGAGAGAACGTGGGAAGAAGAGAAAAACGCAAGGGAAAAAAAGCAGCGTCGTAAAAGAGGTGACGGAGCTGTCCTCTCTATAAGAAGGGTGCCAGCGAGCCTTGCTCTCGCTTACGGCCACACCCCCTTGAGCACGCCTGATCTCGTCTGATCTCGGAAGCTAAACAGGGATGGGCCTGGTTAGTACTTGGATGGGAGACCGCCTGGGAATACCAGGTGCTGTAAGCTTTTAAGCGCAGGAGGCGCCCTATCCCCGCTCGCTCGCTCATTCCCCTGTTCACACGTGCAGTGCGGCTTGTCCGTCTGTTTATTTGTCAGCTTTGGCGAGACACGGGTGCTTGTGTATTAGCGTGAGCGTTTTTTATTCTGATCATGAACAGTTTTACAAGTCCGCAAAGGATCGAGGAAAGGTTTATCGCCAGCTGAAAAGAGACACAGCGCTTCGGCTGTGGAGACTTGTTCGGCTGGCGTTCGGGGAGTCGCGTTTTTCAGAATTGTATTGAGATCGTTTTCCACAGAGCTCAGATGTCAAAGCACAGCAGCAGCTCTCCACAGCGATCCTCTATAGCGCCCTTTCTCCCGCAGCTCCGTCCTCATTGGAAGGAAGCAAGAAAAAAGCAGCGTCGTAAAAGAGGTGACGGAGCTGTCCTCTCTATAAGAAGGGTGCCAGCGAGCCTTGCTCTCGCTTACGGCCACACCCCCTTGAGCACGCCTGATCTCGTCTGATCTCGGAAGCTAAACAGGGATGGGCCTGGTTAGTACTTGGATGGGAGACCGCCTGGGAATACCAGGTGCTGTAAGCTTTTAAGCGCAGGAGGCGCCCTATCCCCGCTCGCTCGCTCATTCCCCTGTTCACACGTGCAGTGCGGCTTGTCCGTCTGTTTATTTGTCAGCTTTGGCGAGACACGGGTGCTTGTGTATTAGCGTGAGCGTTTTTTATTCTGATCATGAACAGTTTTACAAGTCCGCAAAGGATCGAGGAAAGGTTTATCGCCAGCTGAAAAGAGACACAGCGCTTCGGCTGTGGAGACTTGTTCGGCTGGCGTTCGGGGAGTCGCGTTTTTCAGAATTGTATTGAGATCGTTTTCCACAGAGCTCAGATGTCAAAGCACAGCAGCAGCTCTCCACAGCGATCCTCTATAGCGCCCTTTCTCCCGCAGCTCCGTCCTCATTGGAAGGAAGCAAGAGTGAAAGGCTGAAGTGAAATAGAGCGGGGACGAAGGCAGTGAAGAGAGAGAACGTGGGAAGAAGAGAAAAACGCAAGGGAAAAAAAGCAGCGTCGTAAAAGAGGTGACGGAGCTGTCCTCTCTATAAGAAGGGTGCCAGCGAGCCTTGCTCTCGCTTACGGCCACACCCCCTTGAGCACGCCTGATCTCGTCTGATCTCGGAAGCTAAACAGGGATGGGCCTGGTTAGTACTTGGATGGGAGACCGCCTGGGAATACCAGGTGCTGTAAGCTTTTAAGCGCAGGAGGCGCCCTATCCCCGCTCGCTCGCTCATTCCCCTGTTCACACGTGCAGTGCGGCTTGTCCGTCTGTTTATTTGTCAGCTTTGGCGAGACACGGGTGCTTGTGTATTAGCGTGAGCGTTTTTTATTCTGATCATGAACAGTTTTACAAGTCCGCAAAGGATCGAGGAAAGGTTTATCGCCAGCTGAAAAGAGACACAGCGCTTCGGCTGTGGAGACTTGTTCGGCTGGCGTTCGGGGAGTCGCGTTTTTCAGAATTGTATTGAGATCGTTTTCCACAGAGCTCAGATGTCAAAGCACAGCAGCAGCTCTCCACAGCGATCCTCTATAGCGCCCTTTCTCCCGCAGCTCCGTCCTCATTGGAAGGAAGCAAGAGTGAAAGGCTGAAGTGAAATAGAGCGGGGACGAAGGCAGTGAAGAGAGAGAACGTGGGAAGAAGAGAAAAACGCAAGGGAAAAAAAGCAGCGTCGTAAAAGAGGTGACGGAGCTGTCCTCTCTATAAGAAGGGTGCCAGCGAGCCTTGCTCTCGCTTACGGCCACACCCCTTTGAGCACGCCTGATCTCGTCTGATCTCGGAAGCTAAACAGGGATGGGCCTGGTTAGTACTTGGATGGGAGACCGCCTGGGAATACCAGGTGCTGTAAGCTTTTAAGCGCAGGAGGCGCCCTATCCCCGCTCGCTCGCTCATTCCCCTGTTCACACGTGCAGTGCGGCTTGTCCGTCTGTTTATTTGTCAGCTTTGGCGAGACACGGGTGCTTGTGTATTAGCGTGAGCGTTTTTTATTCTGATCATGAACAGTTTTACAAGTCCGCAAAGGATCGAGGAAAGGTTTATCGCCAGCTGAAAAGAGACACAGCGCTTCGGCTGTGGAGACTTGTTCGGCTGGCGTTCGGGGAGTCGCGTTTTTCAGAATTGTATTGAGATCGTTTTCCACAGAGCTCAGATGTCAAAGCACAGCAGCAGCTCTCCACAGCGATCCTCTATAGCGCCCTTTCTCCCGCAGCTCCGTCCTCATTGGAAGGAAGCAAGAGTGAAAGGCTGAAGTGAAATAGAGCGGGGACGAAGGCAGTGAAGAGAGAGAACGTGGGAAGAAGAGAAAAACGCAAGGGAAAAAAAGCAGCGTCGTAAAAGAGGTGACGGAGCTGTCCTCTCTATAAGAAGGGTGCCAGCGAGCCTTGCTCTCGCTTACGGCCACACCCCCTTGAGCACGCCTGATCTCGTCTGATCTCGGAAGCTAAACAGGGATGGGCCTGGTTAGTACTTGGATGGGAGACCGCCTGGGAATACCAGGTGCTGTAAGCTTTTAAGCGCAGGAGGCGCCCTATCCCCGCTCGCTCGCTCATTCCCCTGTTCACACGTGCAGTGCGGCTTGTCCGTCTGTTTATTTGTCAGCTTTGGCGAGACACGGGTGCTTGTGTATTAGCGTGAGCGTTTTTTATTCTGATCATGAACAGTTTTACAAGTCCGCAAAGGATCGAGGAAAGGTTTATCGCCAGCTGAAAAGAGACACAGCGCTTCGGCTGTGGAGACTTGTTCGGCTGGCGTTCGGGGAGTCGCGTTTTTCAGAATTGTATTGAGATCGTTTTCCACAGAGCTCAGATGTCAAAGCACAGCAGCAGCTCTCCACAGCGATCCTCTATAGCGCCCTTTCTCCCGCAGCTCCGTCCTCATTGGAAGGAAGCAAGAAAAAAGCAGCGTCGT
Organism: Atractosteus spatula; assembly: GCF_055471065.1. NCBI lineage: Eukaryota > Metazoa > Chordata > Actinopteri > Semionotiformes > Lepisosteidae > Atractosteus > Atractosteus spatula. The sequence goes on along the minus strand of NC_142715.1, from coordinate 24,633,039 downwards.
AAAAGAGGTGACGGAGCTGTCCTCTCTATAAGAAGGGTGCCAGCGAGCCTTGCTCTCGCTTACGGCCACACCCCCTTGAGCACGCCTGATCTCGTCTGATCTCGGAAGCTAAACAGGGATGGGCCTGGTTAGTACTTGGATGGGAGACCGCCTGGGAATACCAGGTGCTGTAAGCTTTTAAGCGCAGGAGGCGCCCTATCCCCGCTCGCTCGCTCATTCCCCTGTTCACACGTGCAGTGCGGCTTGTCCGTCTGTTTATTTGTCAGCTTTGGCGAGACACGGGTGCTTGTGTATTAGCGTGAGCGTTTTTTATTCTGATCATGAACAGTTTTACAAGTCCGCAAAGGATCGAGGAAAGGTTTATCGCCAGCTGAAAAGAGACACAGCGCTTCGGCTGTGGAGACTTGTTCGGCTGGCGTTCGGGGAGTCGCGTTTTTCAGAATTGTATTGAGATCGTTTTCCACAGAGCTCAGATGTCAAAGCACAGCAGCAGCTCTCCACAGCGATCCTCTATAGCGCCCTTTCTCCCGCAGCTCCGTCCTCATTGGAAGGAAGCAAGAAAAAAGCAGCGTCGTAAAAGAGGTGACGGAGCTGTCCTCTCTATAAGAAGGGTGCCAGCGAGCCTTGCTCTCGCTTACGGCCACACCCCCTTGAGCACGCCTGATCTCGTCTGATCTCGGAAGCTAAACAGGGATGGGCCTGGTTAGTACTTGGATGGGAGACCGCCTGGGAATACCAGGTGCTGCAAGCTTTTAAGCGCAGGAGGCGCCCTATCCCCGCTCGCTCGCTCATTCCCCTGTTCACACGTGCAGTGCGGCTTGTCCGTCTGTTTATTTGTCAGCTTTGGCGAGACACGGGTGCTTGTGTATTAGCGTGAGCGTTTTTTATTCTGATCATGAACAGTTTTACAAGTCCGCAAAGGATCGAGGAAAGGTTTATCGCCAGCTGAAAAGAGACACAGCGCTTCGGCTGTGGAGACTTGTTCGGCTGGCGTTCGGGGAGTCGCGTTTTTCAGAATTGTATTGAGATCGTTTTCCACAGAGCTCAGATGTCAAAGCACAGCAGCAGCTCTCCACAGCGATCCTCTATAGCGCCCTTTCTCCCGCAGCTCCGTCCTCATTGGAAGGAAGCAAGAGTGAAAGGCTGAAGTGAAACAGAGCGGGGACGAAGGCAGTGAAGAGAGAGAACGTGGGAAGAAGAGAAAAACGCAAGGGAAAAAAAGCAGCGTCGTAAAAGAGGTGACGGAGCTGTCCTCTCTATAAGAAGGGTGCCAGCGAGCCTTGCTCTCGCTTACGGCCACACCCCCTTGAGCACGCCTGATCTCGTCTGATCTCGGAAGCTAAACAGGGATGGGCCTGGTTAGTACTTGGATGGGAGACCGCCTGGGAATACCAGGTGCTGTAAGCTTTTAAGCGCAGGAGGCGCCCTATCCCCGCTCGCTCGCTCATTCCCCTGTTCACACGTGCAGTGCGGCTTGTCCGTCTGTTTATTTGTCAGCTTTGGCGAGACACGGGTGCTTGTGTATTAGCGTGAGCGTTTTTTATTCTGATCATGAACAGTTTTACAAGTCCGCAAAGGATCGAGGAAAGGTTTATCGCCAGCTGAAAAGAGACACAGCGCTTCGGCTGTGGAGACTTGTTCGGCTGGCGTTCGGGGAGTCGCGTTTTTCAGAATTGTATTGAGATCGTTTTCCACAGAGCTCAGATGTCAAAGCACAGCAGCAGCTCTCCACAGCGATCCTCTATAGCGCCCTTTCTCCCGCAGCTCCGTCCTCATTGGAAGGAAGCAAGAGTGAAAGGCTGAAGTGAAATAGAGCGGGGACGAAGGCAGTGAAGAGAGAGAACGTGGGAAGAAGAGAAAAACGCAAGGGAAAAAAAGCAGCGTCGTAAAAGAGGTGACGGAGCTGTCCTCTCTATAAGAAGGGTGCCAGCGAGCCTTGCTCTCGCTTACGGCCACACCCCCTTGAGCACGCCTGATCTCGTCTGATCTCGGAAGCTAAACAGGGATGGGCCTGGTTAGTACTTGGATGGGAGACCGCCTGGGAATACCAGGTGCTGTAAGCTTTTAAGCGCAGGAGGCGCCCTATCCCCGCTCGCTCGCTCATTCCCCTGTTCACACGTGCAGTGCGGCTTGTCCGTCTGTTTATTTGTCAGCTTTGGCGAGACACGGGTGCTTGTGTATTAGCGTGAGCGTTTTTTATTCTGATCATGAACAGTTTTACAAGTCCGCAAAGGATCGAGGAAAGGTTTATCGCCAGCTGAAAAGAGACACAGCGCTTCGGCTGTGGAGACTTGTTCGGCTGGCGTTCGGGGAGTCGCGTTTTTCAGAATTGTATTGAGATCGTTTTCCACAGAGCTCAGATGTCAAAGCACAGCAGCAGCTCTCCACAGCGATCCTCTATAGCGCCCTTTCTCCCGCAGCTCCGTCCTCATTGGAAGGAAGCAAGAGTGAAAGGCTGAAGTGAAATAGAGCGGGGACGAAGGCAGTGAAGAGAGAGAACGTGGGAAGAAGAGAAAAACGCAAGGGAAAAAAAGCAGCGTCGTAAAAGAGGTGACGGAGCTGTCCTCTCTATAAGAAGGGTGCCAGCGAGCCTTGCTCTCGCTTACGGCCACACCCCCTTGAGCACGCCTGATCTCGTCTGATCTCGGAAGCTAAACAGGGATGGGCCTGGTTAGTACTTGGATGGGAGACCGCCTGGGAATACCAGGTGCTGTAAGCTTTTAAGCGCAGGAGGCGCCCTATCCCCGCTCGCTCGCTCATTCCCCTGTTCACACGTGCAGTGCGGCTTGTCCGTCTGTTTATTTGTCAGCTTTGGCGAGACACGGGTGCTTGTGTATTAGCGTGAGCGTTTTTTATTCTGATCATGAACAGTTTTACAAGTCCGCAAAGGATCGAGGAAAGGTTTATCGCCAGCTGAAAAGAGACACAGCGCTTCGGCTGTGGAGACTTGTTCGGCTGGCGTTCGGGGAGTCGCGTTTTTCAGAATTGTATTGAGATCGTTTTCCACAGAGCTCAGATGTCAAAGCACAGCAGCAGCTCTCCACAGCGATCCTCTATAGCGCCCTTTCTCCCGCAGCTCCGTCCTCATTGGAAGGAAGCAAGAGTGAAAGGCTGAAGTGAAATAGAGCGGGGACGAAGGCAGTGAAGAGAGAGAACGTGGGAAGAAGAGAAAAACGCAAGGGAAAAAAAGCAGCGTCGTAAAAGAGGTGACGGAGCTGTCCTCTCTATAAGAAGGGTGCCAGCGAGCCTTGCTCTCGCTTACGGCCACACCCCCTTGAGCACGCCTGATCTCGTCTGATCTCGGAAGCTAAACAGGGATGGGCCTGGTTAGTACTTGGATGGGAGACCGCCTGGGAATACCAGGTGCTGTAAGCTTTTAAGCGCAGGAGGCGCCCTATCCCCGCTCGCTCGCTCATTCCCCTGTTCACACGTGCAGTGCGGCTTGTCCGTCTGTTTATTTGTCAGCTTTGGCGAGACACGGGTGCTTGTGTATTAGCGTGAGCGTTTTTTATTCTGATCATGAACAGTTTTACAAGTCCGCAAAGGATCGAGGAAAGGTTTATCGCCAGCTGAAAAGAGACACAGCGCTTCGGCTGTGGAGACTTGTTCGGCTGGCGTTCGGGGAGTCGCGTTTTTCAGAATTGTATTGAGATCGTTTTCCACAGAGCTCAGATGTCAAAGCACAGCAGCAGCTCTCCACAGCGATCCTCTATAGCGCCCTTTCTCCCGCAGCTCCGTCCTCATTGGAAGGAAGCAAGAGTGAAAGGCTGAAGTGAAATAGAGCGGGGACGAAGGCAGTGAAGAGAGAGAACGTGGGAAGAAGAGAAAAACGCAAGGGAAAAAAAGCAGCGTCGTAAAAGAGGTGACGGAGCTGTCCTCTCTATAAGAAGGGTGCCAGCGAGCCTTGCTCTCGCTTACCGCCACACCCCCTTGAGCACGCCTGATCTCGTCTGCTCTCGGAAGCTAAACAGGGATGGGCCTGGTTAGTACTTGGATGGGAGACCGCCTGGGAATACCAGGTGCTGTAAGCTTTTAAGCGCAGGAGGCGCCCTATCCCCGCTCGCTCGCTCATTCCCCTGTTCACACGTGCAGTGCGGCTTGTCCGTCTGTTTATTTGTCAGCTTTGGCGAGACACGGGTGGTTGTGTATTAGCGTGAGCGTTTTTTATTCTGATCATGAACAGTTTTACAAGTCCGCAAAGGATCGAGGAAAGGTTTATCGCCAGCTGAAAAGAGACACAGCGCTTCGGCTGTGGAGACTTGTTCGGCTGGCGTTCGGGGAGTCGCGTTTTTCAGAATTGTATTGAGATCGTTTTCCACAGAGCTCAGATGTCAAAGCACAGCAGCAGCTCTCCACAGCGATCCTCTATAGCGCCCTTTCTCCCGCAGCTCCGTCCTCATTGGAAGGAAGCAAGAAAAAAGCAGCGTCGTAAAAGAGGTGACGGAGCTGTCCTCTCTATAAGAAGGGTGCCAGCGAGCCTTGCTCTCGCTTACGGCCACACCCCCTTGAGCACGCCTGATCTCGTCTGATCTCGGAAGCTAAACAGGGATGGGCCTGGTTAGTACTTGGATGGGAGACCGCCTGGGAATACCAGGTGCTGTAAGCTTTTAAGCGCAGGAGGCGCCCTATCCCCGCTCGCTCGCTCATTCCCCTGTTCACACGTGCAGTGCGGCTTGTCCGTCTGTTTATTTGTCAGCTTTGGCGAGACACGGGTGCTTGTGTATTAGCGTGAGCGTTTTTTATTCTGATCATGAACAGTTTTACAAGTCCGCAAAGGATCGAGGAAAGGTTTATCGCCAGCTGAAAAGAGACACAGCGCTTCGGCTGTGGAGACTTGTTCGGCTGGCGTTCGGGGAGTCGCGTTTTTCAGAATTGTATTGAGATCGTTTTCCACAGAGCTCAGATGTCAAAGCACAGCAGCAGCTCTCCACAGCGATCCTCTATAGCGCCCTTTCTCCCGCAGCTCCGTCCTCATTGGAAGGAAGCAAGAGTGAAAGGCTGAAGTGAAATAGAGCGGGGACGAAGGCAGTGAAGAGAGAGAACGTGGGAAGAAGAGAAAAACGCAAGGGAAAAAAAGCAGCGTCGTAAAAGAGGTGACGGAGCTGTCCTCTCTATAAGAAGGGTGCCAGCGAGCCTTGCTCTCGCTTACGGCCACACCCCCTTGAGCACGCCTGATCTCGTCTGATCTCGGAAGCTAAACAGGGATGGGCCTGGTTAGTACTTGGATGGGAGACCGCCTGGGAATACCAGGTGCTGTAAGCTTTTAAGCGCAGGAGGCGCCCTATCCCCGCTCGCTCGCTCATTCCCCTGTTCACACGTGCAGTGCGGCTTGTCCGTCTGTTTATTTGTCAGCTTTGGCGAGACACGGGTGCTTGTGTATTAGCGTGAGCGTTTTTTATTCTGATCATGAACAGTTTTACAAGTCCGCAAAGGATCGAGGAAAGGTTTATCGCCAGCTGAAAAGAGACACAGCGCTTCGGCTGTGGAGACTTTTTCGGCTGGCGTTCGGGGAGTCGCGTTTTTCAGAATTGTATTGAGATCGTTTTCCACAGAGCTCAGATGTCAAAGCACAGCAGCAGCTCTCCACAGCGATCCTCTATAGCGCCCTTTCTCCCGCAGCTCCGTCCTCATTGGAAGGAAGCAAGAGTGAAAGGCTGAAGTGAAATAGAGCGGGGACGAAGGCAGTGAAGAGAGAGAACGTGGGAAGAAGAGAAAAACGCAAGGGAAAAAAAGCAGCGTCGTAAAAGAGGTGACGGAGCTGTCCTCTCTATAAGAAGGGTGCCAGCGAGCCTTGCTCTCGCTTACGGCCACACCCCCTTGAGCACGCCTGATCTCGTCTGATCTCGGAAGCTAAACAGGGATGGGCCTGGTTAGTACTTGGATGGGAGACCGCCTGGGAATACCAGGTGCTGTAAGCTTTTAAGCGCAGGAGGCGCCCTATCCCCGCTCGCTCGCTCATTCCCCTGTTCACACGTGCAGTGCGGCTTGTCCGTCTGTTTATTTGTCAGCTTTGGCGAGACACGGGTGCTTGTGTATTAGCGTGAGCGTTTTTTATTCTGATCATGAACAGTTTTACAAGTCCGCAAAGGATCGAGGAAAGGTTTATCGCCAGCTGAAAAGAGACACAGCGCTTCGGCTGTGGAGACTTGTTCGGCTGGCGTTCGGGGAGTCGCGTTTTTCAGAATTGTATTGAGATCGTTTTCCACAGAGCTCAGATGTCAAAGCACAGCAGCAGCTCTCCACAGCGATCCTCTATAGCGCCCTTTCTCCCGCAGCTCCGTCCTCATTGGAAGGAAGCAAGAGTGAAAGGCTGAAGTGAAATAGAGCGGGGACGAAGGCAGTGAAGAGAGAGAACGTGGGAAGAAGAGAAAAACGCAAGGGAAAAAAAGCAGCGTCGTAAAAGAGGTGACGGAGCTGTCCTCTCTATAAGAAGGGTGCCAGCGAGCCTTGCTCTCGCTTACGGCCACACCCCCTTGAGCACGCCTGATCTCGTCTGATCTCGGAAGCTAAACAGGGATGGGCCTGGTTAGTACTTGGATGGGAGACCGCCTGGGAATACCAGGTGCTGTAAGCTTTTAAGCGCAGGAGGCGCCCTATCCCCGCTCGCTCGCTCATTCCCCTGTTCACACGTGCAGTGCGGCTTGTCCGTCTGTTTATTTGTCAGCTTTGGCGAGACACGGGTGCTTGTGTATTAGCGTGAGCGTTTTTTATTCTGATCATGAACAGTTTTACAAGTCCGCAAAGGATCGAGGAAAGGTTTATCGCCAGCTGAAAAGAGACACAGCGCTTCGGCTGTGGAGACTTGTTCGGCTGGCGTTCGGGGAGTCGCGTTTTTCAGAATTGTATTGAGATCGTTTTCCACAGAGCTCAGATGTCAAAGCACAGCAGCAGCTCTCCACAGCGATCCTCTATAGCGCCCTTTCTCCCGCAGCTCCGTCCTCATTGGAAGGAAGCAAGAAAAAAGCAGCGTCGTAAAAGAGGTGACGGAGCTGTCCTCTCTATAAGAAGGGTGCCAGCGAGCCTTGCTCTTGCTTACGGCCACACCCCCTTGAGCACGCCTGATCTCGTCTGATCTCGGAAGCTAAACAGGGATGGGCCTGGTTAGTACTTGGATGGGAGACCGCCTGGGAATACCAGGTGCTGTAAGCTTTTAAGCGCAGGAGGCGCCCTATCCCCGCTCGCTCGCTCATTCCCCTGTTCACACGTGCAGTGCGGCTTGTCCGTCTGTTTATTTGTCAGCTTTGGCGAGACACGGGTGCTTGTGTATTAGCGTGAGCGTTTTTTATTCTGATCATGAACAGTTTTACAAGTCCGCAAAGGATCGAGGAAAGGTTTATCGCCAGCTGAAAAGAGACACAGCGCTTCGGCTGTGGAGACTTGTTCGGCTGGCGTTCGGGGAGTCGCGTTTTTCAGAATTGTATTGAGATCGTTTTCCACAGAGCTCAGATGTCAAAGCACAGCAGCAGCTCTCCACAGCGATCCTCTATAGCGCCCTTTCTCCCGCAGCTCCGTCCTCATTGGAAGGAAGCAAGAAAAAAGCAGCGTCGTAAAAGAGGTGACGGAGCTGTCCTCTCTATAAGAAGGGTGCCAGCGAGCCTTGCTCTCGCTTACGGCCACACCCCCTTGAGCACGCCTGATCTCGTCTGATCTCGGAAGCTAAACAGGGATGGGCCTGGTTAGTACTTGGATGGGAGACCGCCTGGGAATACCAGGTGCTGTAAGCTTTTAAGCGCAGGAGGCGCCCTATCCCCGCTCGCTCGCTCATTCCCCTGTTCACACGTGCAGTGCGGCTTGTCCGTCTGTTTATTTGTCAGCTTTGGCGAGACACGGGTGCTTGTGTATTAGCGTGAGCGTTTTTTATTCTGATCATGAACAGTTTTACAAGTCCGCAAAGGATCGAGGAAAGGTTTATCGCCAGCTGAAAAGAGACACAGCGCTTCGGCTGTGGAGACTTGTTCGGCTGGCGTTCGGGGAGTCGCGTTTTTCAGAATTGTATTGAGATCGTTTTCCACAGAGCTCAGATGTCAAAGCACAGCAGCAGCTCTCCACAGCGATCCTCTATAGCGCCCTTTCTCCCGCAGCTCCGTCCTCATTGGAAGGAAGCAAGAGTGAAAGGCTGAAGTGAAATAGAGCGGGGACGAAGGCAGTGAAGAGAGAGAACGTGGGAAGAAGAGAAAAACGCAAGGGAAAAAAAGCAGCGTCGTAAAAGAGGTGACGGAGCTGTCCTCTCTATAAGAAGGGTGCCAGCGAGCCTTGCTCTCGCTTACGGCCACACCCCCTTGAGCACGCCTGATCTCGTCTGATCTCGGAAGCTAAACAGGGATGGGCCTGGTTAGTACTTGGATGGGAGACCGCCTGGGAATACCAGGTGCTGTAAGCTTTTAAGCGCAGGAGGCGCCCTATCCCCGCTCGCTCGCTCATTCCCCTGTTCACACGTGCAGTGCGGCTTGTCCGTCTGTTTATTTGTCAGCTTTGGCGAGACACGGGTGCTTGTGTATTAGCGTGAGCGTTTTTTATTCTGATCATGAACAGTTTTACAAGTCCGCAAAGGATCGAGGAAAGGTTTATCGCCAGCTGAAAAGAGACACAGCGCTTCGGCTGTGGAGACTTGTTCGGCTGGCGTTCGGGGAGTCGCGTTTTTCAGAATTGTATTGAGATCGTTTTCCACAGAGCTCAGATGTCAAAGCACAGCAGCAGCTCTCCACAGCGATCCTCTATAGCGCCCTTTCTCCCGCAGCTCCGTCCTCATTGGAAGGAAGCAAGAAAAAAGCAGCGTCGTAAAAGAGGTGACGGAGCTGTCCTCTCTATAAGAAGGGTGCCAGCGAGCCTTGCTCTCGCTTACGGCCACACCCCCTTGAGCACGCCTGATCTCGTCTGATCTCGGAAGCTAAACAGGGATGGGCCTGGTTAGTACTTGGATGGGAGACCGCCTGGGAATACCAGGTGCTGTAAGCTTTTAAGCGCAGGAGGCGCCCTATCCCCGCTCGCTCGCTCATTCCCCTGTTCACACGTGCAGTGCGGCTTGTCCGTCTGTTTATTTGTCAGCTTTGGCGAGACACGGGTGCTTGTGTATTAGCGTGAGCGTTTTTTATTCTGATCATGAACAGTTTTACAAGTCCGCAAAGGATCGAGGAAAGGTTTATCGCCAGCTGAAAAGAGACACAGCGCTTCGGCTGTGGAGACTTGTTCGGCTGGCGTTCGGGGAGTCGCGTTTTTCAGAATTGTATTGAGATCGTTTTCCACAGAGCTCAGATGTCAAAGCACAGCAGCAGCTCTCCACAGCGATCCTCTATAGCGCCCTTTCTCCCGCAGCTCCGTCCTCATTGGAAGGAAGCAAGAAAAAAGCAGCGTCGTAAAAGAGGTGACGGAGCTGTCCTCTCTATAAGAAGGGTGCCAGCGAGCCTTGCTCTCGCTTACGGCCACACCCCCTTGAGCACGCCTGATCTCGTCTGATCTCGGAAGCTAAACAGGGATGGGCCTGGTTAGTACTTGGATGGGAGACCGCCTGGGAATACCAGGTGCTGTAAGCTTTTAAGCGCAGGAGGCGCCCTATCCCCGCTCGCTCGCTCATTCCCCTGTTCACACGTGCAGTGCGGCTTGTCCGTCTGTTTATTTGTCAGCTTTGGCGAGACACGGGTGCTTGTGTATTAGCGTGAGCGTTTTTTATTCTGATCATGAACAGTTTTACAAGTCCGCAAAGGATCGAGGAAAGGTTTATCGCCAGCTGAAAAGAGACACAGCGCTTCGGCTGTGGAGACTTGTTCGGCTGGCGTTCGGGGAGTCGCGTTTTTCAGAATTGTATTGAGATCGTTTTCCACAGAGCTCAGATGTCAAAGCACAGCAGCAGCTCTCCACAGCGATCCTCTATAGCGCCCTTTCTCCCGCAGCTCCGTCCTCATTGGAAGGAAGCAAGAAAAAAGCAGCGTCGTAAAAGAGGTGACGGAGCTGTCCTCTCTATAAGAAGGGTGCCAGCGAGCCTTGCTCTCGCTTACGGCCACACCCCCTTGAGCACGCCTGATCTCGTCTGATCTTGGAAGCTAAACAGGGATGGGCCTGGTTAGTACTTGGATGGGAGACCGCCTGGGAATACCAGGTGCTGTAAGCTTTTAAGCGCAGGAGGCGCCCTATCCCCGCTCGCTCGCTCATTCCCCTGTTCACACGTGCAGTGCGGCTTGTCCGTCTGTTTATTTGTCAGCTTTGGCGAGACACGGGTGCTTGTGTATTAGCGTGAGCGTTTTTTATTCTGATCATGAACAGTTTTACAAGTCCGCAAAGGATCGAGGAAAGGTTTATCGCCAGCTGAAAAGAGACACAGCGCTTCGGCTGTGGAGACTTGTTCGGCTGGCGTTCGGGGAGTCGCGTTTTTCAGAATTGTATTGAGATCGTTTTCCACAGAGCTCAGATGTCAAAGCACAGCAGCAGCTCTCCACAGCGATCCTCTATAGCGCCCTTTCTCCCGCAGCTCCGTCCTCATTGGAAAAAAGCAGCGTCGTAAAAGAGGTGACGGAGCTGTCCTCTCTATAAGAAGGGTGCCAGCGAGCCTTGCTCTTGCTTACGGCCACACCCCCTTGAGCACGCCTGATCTCGTCTGATCTCGGAAGCTAAACAGGGATGGGCCTGGTTAGTACTTGGATGGGAGACCGCCTGGGAATACCAGGTGCTGTAAGCTTTTAAGCGCAGGAGGCGCCCTATCCCCGCTCGCTCGCTCATTCCCCTGTTCACACGTGCAGTGCGGCTTGTCCGTCTGTTTATTTGTCAGCTTTGGCGAGACACGGGTGCTTGTGTATTAGCGTGAGCGTTTTTTATTCTGATCATGAACAGTTTTACAAGTCCGCAAAGGATCGAGGAAAGGTTTATCGCCAGCTGAAAAGAGACACAGCGCTTCGGCTGTGGAGACTTGTTCGGCTGGCGTTCGGGGAGTCGCGTTTTTCAGAATTGTATTGAGATCGTTTTCCACAGAGCTCAGATGTCAAAGCACAGCAGCAGCTCTCCACAGCGATCCTCTATAGCGCCCTTTCTCCCGCAGCTCCGTCCTCATTGGAAGGAAGCAAGAAAAAAGCAGCGTCGTAAAAGAGGTGACGGAGCTGTCCTCTCTATAAGAAGGGTGCCAGCGAACCTTGCTCTCGCTTACGGCCACACCCCCTTGAGCACGCCTGATCTCGTCTGATCTCGGAAGCTAAACAGGGATGGGCCTGGTTAGTACTTGGATGGGAGACCGCCTGGGAATACCAGGTGCTGTAAGCTTTTAAGCGCAGGAGGCGCCCTATCCCCGCTCGCTCGCTCATTCCCCTGTTCACACGTGCAGTGCGGCTTGTCCGTCTGTTTATTTGTCAGCTTTGGCGAGACACGGGTGCTTGTGTATTAGCGTGAGCGTTTTTTATTCTGATCATGAACAGTTTTACAAGTCCGCAAAGGATCGAGGAAAGGTTTATCGCCAGCTGAAAAGAGACACAGCGCTTCGGCTGTGGAGACTTGTTCGGCTGGCGTTCGGGGAGTCGCGTTTTTCAGAATTGTATTGAGATCGTTTTCCACAGAGCTCAGATGTCAAAGCACAGCAGCAGCTCTCCACAGCGATCCTCTATAGCGCCCTTTCTCCCGCAGCTCCGTCCTCATTGGAAGGAAGCAAGAGTGAAAGGCTGAAGTGAAATAGAGCGGGGACGAAGGCAGTGAAGAGAGAGAACGTGGGAAGAAGAGAAAAACGCAAGGGAAAAAAAGCAGCGTCGTAAAAGAGGTGACGGAGCTGTCCTCTCTATAAGAAGGGTGCCAGCGAGCCTTGCTCTCGCTTACGGCCACACCCCCTTGAGCACGCCTGATCTCGTCTGATCTCGGAAGCTAAACAGGGATGGGCCTGGTTAGTACTTGGATGGGAGACCGCCTGGGAATACCAGGTGCTGTAAGCTTTTAAGCGCAGGAGGCGCCCTATCCCCGCTCGCTCGCTCATTCCCCTGTTCACACGTGCAGTGCGGCTTGTCCGTCTGTTTATTTGTCAGCTTTGGCGAGACACGGGTGCTTGTGTATTAGCGTGAGCGTTTTTTATTCTGATCATGAACAGTTTTACAAGTCCGCAAAGGATCGAGGAAAGGTTTATCGCCAGCTGAAAAGAGACACAGCGCTTCGGCTGTGGAGACTTGTTCGGCTGGCGTTCGGGGAGTCGCGTTTTTCAGAATTGTATTGAGATCGTTTTCCACAGAGCTCAGATGTCAAAGCACAGCAGCAGCTCTCCACAGCGATCCTCTATAGCGCCCTTTCTCCCGCAGCTCCGTCCTCATTGGAAGGAAGCAAGAAAAAAGCAGCGTCGTAAAAGAGGTGACGGAGCTGTCCTCTCTATAAGAAGGGTGCCAGCGAGCCTTGCTCTCGCTTACGGCCACACCCCCTTGAGCACGCCTGATCTCGTCTGATCTCGGAAGCTAAACAGGGATGGGCCTGGTTAGTACTTGGATGGGAGACCCCCTGGGAATACCAGGTGCTGTAAGCTTTTAAGCGCAGGAGGCGCCCTATCCCCGCTCGCTCGCTCATTCCCCTGTTCACACGTGCAGTGCGGCTTGTCCGTCTGTTTATTTGTCAGCTTTGGCGAGACACGGGTGCTTGTGTATTAGCGTGAGCGTTTTTTATTCTGATCATGAACAGTTTTACAAGTCCGCAAAGGATCGAGGAAAGGTTTATCGCCAGCTGAAAAGAGACAGCGCTTCGGCTGTGGAGACTTGTTCGGCTGGCGTTCGGGGAGTCGCGTTTTTCAGAATTGTATTGAGATCGTTTTCCACAGAGCTCAGATGTCAAAGCACAGCAGCAGCTCTCCACAGCGATCCTCTATAGCGCCCTTTCTCCCGCAGCTCCGTCCTCATTGGAAGGAAGCAAGAAAAAAGCAGCGTCGTAAAAGAGGTGACGGAGCTGTCCTCTCTATAAGAAGGGTGCCAGCGAGCCTTGCTCTCGCTTACGGCCACACCCCCTTGAGCACGCCTGATCTCGTCTGATCTCGGAAGCTAAACAGGGATGGGCCTGGTTAGTACTTGGATGGGAGACCGCCTGGGAATACCAGGTGCTGTAAGCTTTTAAGCGCAGGAGGCGCCCTATCCCCGCTCGCTCGCTCATTCCCCTGTTCACACGTGCAGTGCGGCTTGTCCGTCTGTTTATTTGTCAGCTTTGGCGAGACACGGGTGCTTGTGTATTAGCGTGAGCGTTTTTTATTCTGATCATGAACAGTTTTACAAGTCCGCAAAGGATCGAGGAAAGGTTTATCGCCAGCTGAAAAGAGACACAGCGCTTCGGCTGTGGAGACTTGTTCGGCTGGCGTTCGGGGAGTCGCGTTTTTCAGAATTGTATTGAGATCGTTTTCCACAGAGCTCAGATGTCAAAGCACAGCAGCAGCTCTCCACAGCGATCCTCTATAGCGCCCTTTCTCCCGCAGCTCCGTCCTCATTGGAAGGAAGCAAGAGTGAAAGGCTGAAGTGAAATAGAGCGGGGACGAAGGCAGTGAAGAGAGAGAACGTGGGAAGAAGAGAAAAACGCAAGGGAAAAAAAGCAGCGTCGTAAAAGAGGTGACGGAGCTGTCCTCTCTATAAGAAGGGTGCCAGCGAGCCTTGCTCTCGCTTACGGCCACACCCCCTTGAGCACGCCTGATCTCGTCTGATCTCGGAAGCTAAACAGGGATGGGCCTGGTTAGTACTTGGATGGGAGACCGCCTGGGAATACCAGGTGCTGTAAGCTTTTAAGCGCAGGAGGCGCCCTATCCCCGCTCGCTCGCTCATTCCCCTGTTCACACGTGCAGTGCGGCTTGTCCGTCTGTTTATTTGTCAGCTTTGGCGAGACACGGGTGCTTGTGTATTAGCGTGAGCGTTTTTTATTCTGATCATGAACAGTTTTACAAGTCCGCAAAGGATCGAGGAAAGGTTTATCGCCAGCTGAAAAGAGACACAGCGCTTCGGCTGTGGAGACTTGTTCGGCTGGCGTTCGGGGAGTCGCGTTTTTCAGAATTGTATTGAGATCGTTTTCCACAGAGCTCAGATGTCAAAGCACAGCAGCAGCTCTCCACAGCGATCCTCTATAGCGCCCTTTCTCCCGCAGCTCCGTCCTCATTGGAAGGAAGCAAGAAAAAAGCAGCGTCGTAAAAGAGGTGACGGAGCTGTCCTCTCTATAAGAAGGGTGCCAGCGAACCTTGCTCTCGCTTACGGCCACACCCCCTTGAGCACGCCTGATCTCGTCTGCTCTCGGAAGCTAAACAGGGATGGGCCTGGTTAGTACTTGGATGGGAGACCGCCTGGGAATACCAGGTGCTGTAAGCTTTTAAGCGCAGGAGGCGCCCTATCCCCGCTCGCTCGCTCATTCCCCTGTTCACACGTGCAGTGCGGCTTGTCCGTCTGTTTATTTGTCAGCTTTGGCGAGACACGGGTGCTTGTGTATTAGCGTGAGCGTTTTTTATTCTGATCATGAACAGTTTTACAAGTCCGCAAAGGATCGAGGAAAGGTTTATCGCCAGCTGAAAAGAGACACAGCGCTTCGGCTGTGGAGACTTGTTCGGCTGGCGTTCGGGGAGTCGCGTTTTTCAGAATTGTATTGAGATCGTTTTCCACAGAGCTCAGATGTCAAAGCACAGCAGCAGCTCTCCACAGCGATCCTCTATAGCGCCCTTTCTCCCGCAGCTCCGTCCTCATTGGAAGGAAGCAAGAAAAAAGCAGCGTCGTAAAAGAGGTGACGGAGCTGTCCTCTCTATAAGAAGGGTGCCAGCGAGCCTTGCTCTCGCTTACGGCCACACCCCCTTGAGCACGCCTGATCTCGTCTGATCTCGGAAGCTAAACAGGGATGGGCCTGGTTAGTACTTGGATGGGAGACCGCCTGGGAATACCAGGTGCTGTAAGCTTTTAAGCGCAGGAGGCGCCCTATCCCCGCTCGCTCGCTCATTCCCCTGTTCACACGTGCAGTGCGGCTTGTCCGTCTGTTTATTTGTCAGCTTTGGCGAGACACGGGTGCTTGTGTATTAGCGTGAGCGTTTTTTATTCTGATCATGAACAGTTTTACAAGTCCGCAAAGGATCGAGGAAAGGTTTATCGCCAGCTGAAAAGAGACACAGCGCTTCGGCTGTGGAGACTTGTTCGGCTGGCGTTCGGGGAGTCGCGTTTTTCAGAATTGTATTGAGATCGTTTTCCACAGAGCTCAGATGTCAAAGCACAGCAGCAGCTCTCCACAGCGATCCTCTATAGCGCCCTTTCTCCCGCAGCTCCGTCCTCATTGGAAGGAAGCAAGAGTGAAAGGCTGAAGTGAAATAGAGCGGGGACGAAGGCAGTGAAGAGAGAGAACGTGGGAAGAAGAGAAAAACGCAAGGGAAAAAAAGCAGCGTCGTAAAAGAGGTGACGGAGCTGTCCTCTCTATAAGAAGGGTGCCAGCGAGCCTTGCTCTCGCTTACGGCCACACCCCCTTGAGCACCCCTGATCTCGTCTGATCTCGGAAGCTAAACAGGGATGGGCCTGGTTAGTACTTGGATGGGAGACCGCCTGGGAATACCAGGTGCTGTAAGCTTTTAAGCGCAGGAGGCGCCCTATCCCCGCTCGCTCGCTCATTCCCCTGTTCACACGTGCAGTGCGGCTTGTCCGTCTGTTTATTTGTCAGCTTTGGCGAGACACGGGTGCTTGTGTATTAGCGTGAGCGTTTTTTATTCTGATCATGAACAGTTTTACAAGTCCGCAAAGGATCGAGGAAAGGTTTATCGCCAGCTGAAAAGAGACACAGCGCTTCGGCTGTGGAGACTTGTTCGGCTGGCGTTCGGGGAGTCGCGTTTTTCAGAATTGTATTGAGATCGTTTTCCACAGAGCTCAGATGTCAAAGCACAGCAGCAGCTCTCCACAGCGATCCTCTATAGCGCCCTTTCTCCCGCAGCTCCGTCCTCATTGGAAGGAAGCAAGAAAAAAGCAGCGTCGTAAAAGAGGTGACGGAGCTGTCCTCTCTATAAGAAGGGTGCCAGCGAGCCTTGCTCTCGCTTACGGCCACACCCCCTTGAGCACGCCTGATCTCGTCTGATCTCGGAAGCTAAACAGGGATGGGCCTGGTTAGTACTTGGATGGGAGACCGCCTGGGAATACCAGGTGCTGTAAGCTTTTAAGCGCAGGAGGCGCCCTATCCCCGCTCGCTCGCTCATTCCCCTGTTCACACGTGCAGTGCGGCTTGTCCGTCTGTTTATTTGTCAGCTTTGGCGAGACACGGGTGCTTGTGTATTAGCGTGAGCGTTTTTTATTCTGATCATGAACAGTTTTACAAGTCCGCAAAGGATCGAGGAAAGGTTTATCGCCAGCTGAAAAGAGACACAGCGCTTCGGCTGTGGAGACTTGTTCGGCTGGCGTTCGGGGAGTCGCGTTTTTCAGAATTGTATTGAGATCGTTTTCCACAGAGCTCAGATGTCAAAGCACAGCAGCAGCTCTCCACAGCGATCCTCTATAGCGCCCTTTCTCCCGCAGCTCCGTCCTCATTGGAAGGAAGCAAGAAAAAAGCAGCGTCGTAAAAGAGGTGACGGAGCTGTCCTCTCTATAAGAAGGGTGCCAGCGAGCCTTGCTCTCGCTTACGGCCACACCCCCTTGAGCACGCCTGATCTCGTCTGATCTCGGAAGCTAAACAGGGATGGGCCTGGTTAGTACTTGGATGGGAGACCGCCTGGGAATACCAGGTGCTGTAAGCTTTTAAGCGCAGGAGGCGCCCTATCCCCGCTCGCTCGCTCATTCCCCTGTTCACACGTGCAGTGCGGCTTGTCCGTCTGTTTATTTGTCAGCTTTGGCGAGACACGGGTGCTTGTGTATTAGCGTGAGCGTTTTTTATTCTGATCATGAACAGTTTTACAAGTCCGCAAAGGATCGAGGAAAGGTTTATCGCCAGCTGAAAAGAGACACAGCGCTTCGGCTGTGGAGACTTGTTCGGCTGGCGTTCGGGGAGTCGCGTTTTTCAGAATTGTATTGAGATCGTTTTCCACAGAGCTCAGATGTCAAAGCACAGCAGCAGCTCTCCACAGCGATCCTCTATAGCGCCCTTTCTCCCGCAGCTCCGTCCTCATTGGAAGGAAGCAAGAAAAAAGCAGCGTCGTAAAAGAGGTGACGGAGCTGTCCTCTCTATAAGAAGGGTGCCAGCGAGCCTTGCTCTCGCTTACGGCCACACCCCCTTGAGCATGCCTGATCTCGTCTGATCTCGGAAGCTAAACAGGGATGGGCCTGGTTAGTACTTGGATGGGAGACCGCCTGGGAATACCAGGTGCTGTAAGCTTTTAAGCGCAGGAGGCGCCCTATCCCCGCTCGCTCGCTCATTCCCCTGTTCACACGTGCAGTGCGGCTTGTCCGTCTGTTTATTTGTCAGCTTTGGCGAGACACGGGTGCTTGTGTATTAGCGTGAGCGTTTTTTATTCTGATCATGAACAGTTTTACAAGTCCGCAAAGGATCGAGGAAAGGTTTATCGCCAGCTGAAAAGAGACACAGCGCTTCGGCTGTGGAGACTTGTTCGGCTGGCGTTCGGGGAGTCGCGTTTTTCAGAATTGTATTGAGATCGTTTTCCACAGAGCTCAGATGTCAAAGCACAGCAGCAGCTCTCCACAGCGATCCTCTATAGCGCCCTTTCTCCCGCAGCTCCGTCCTCATTGGAAGGAAGCAAGAGTGAAAGGCTGAAGTGAAATAGAGCGGGGACGAAGGCAGTGAAGAGAGAGAACGTGGGAAGAAGAGAAAAACGCAAGGGAAAAAAAGCAGCGTCGTAAAAGAGGTGACGGAGCTGTCCTCTCTATAAGAAGGGTGCCAGCGAGCCTTGCTCTCGCTTACGGCCACACCCCCTTGAGCACGCCTGATCTCGTCTGATCTCGGAAGCTAAACAGGGATGGGCCTGGTTAGTACTTGGATGGGAGACCGCCTGGGAATACCAGGTGCTGTAAGCTTTTAAGCGCAGGAGGCGCCCTATCCCCGCTCGCTCGCTCATTCCCCTGTTCACACGTGCAGTGCGGCTTGTCCGTCTGTTTATTTGTCAGCTTTGGCGAGACACGGGTGCTTGTGTATTAGCGTGAGCGTTTTTTATTCTGATCATGAACAGTTTTACAAGTCCGCAAAGGATCGAGGAAAGGTTTATCGCCAGCTGAAAAGAGACACAGCGCTTCGGCTGTGGAGACTTGTTCGGCTGGCGTTCGGGGAGTCGCGTTTTTCAGAATTGTATTGAGATCGTTTTCCACAGAGCTCAGATGTCAAAGCACAGCAGCAGCTCTCCACAGCGATCCTCTATAGCGCCCTTTCTCCCGCAGCTCCGTCCTCATTGGAAGGAAGCAAGAAAAAAGCAGCGTCGTAAAAGAGGTGACGGAGCTGTCCTCTCTATAAGAAGGGTGCCAGCGAGCCTTGCTCTCGCTTACGGCCACACCCCCTTGAGCACGCCTGATCTTGTCTGATCTTGGAAGCTAAACAGGGATGGGCCTGGTTAGTACTTGGATGGGAGACCGCCTGGGAATACCAGGTGCTGTAAGCTTTTAAGCGCAGGAGGCGCCCTATCCCCGCTCGCTCGCTCATTCCCCTGTTCACACGTGCAGTGCGGCTTGTCCGTCTGTTTATTTGTCAGCTTTGGCGAGACACGGGTGCTTGTGTATTAGCGTGAGCGTTTTTTATTCTGATCATGAACAGTTTTACAAGTCCGCAAAGGATCGAGGAAAGGTTTATCGCCAGCTGAAAAGAGACACAGCGCTTCGGCTGTGGAGACTTGTTCGGCTGGCGTTCGGGGAGTCGCGTTTTTCAGAATTGTATTGAGATCGTTTTCCACAGAGCTCAGATGTCAAAGCACAGCAGCAGCTCTCCACAGCGATCCTCTATAGCGCCCTTTCTCCCGCAGCTCCGTCCTCATTGGAAGGAAGCAAGAGTGAAAGGCTGAAGTGAAATAGAGCGGGGACGAAGGCAGTGAAGAGAGAGAACGTGGGAAGAAGAGAAAAACGCAAGGGAAAAAAAGCAGCGTCGTAAAAGAGGTGACGGAGCTGTCCTCTCTATAAGAAGGGTGCCAGCGAGCCTTGCTCTCGCTTACGGCCACACCCCCTTGAGCACGCCTGATCTCGTCTGATCTCGGAAGCTAAACAGGGATGGGCCTGGTTAGTCCTTGGATGGGAGACCGCCTGGGAATACCAGGTGCTGTAAGCTTTTAAGCGCAGGAGGCGCCCTATCCCCGCTCGCTTGCTCATTCCCCTGTTCACACGTGCAGTGCGGCTTGTCCGTCTGTTTATTTGTCAGCTTTGGCGAGACACGGGTGCTTGTGTATTAGCGTGAGCGTTTTTTATTCTGATCATGAACAGTTTTACAAGTCCGCAAAGGATCGAGGAAAGGTTTATCGCCAGCTGAAAAGAGACACAGCGCTTCGGCTGTGGAGACTTGTTCGGCTGGCGTTCGGGGAGTCGCGTTTTTCAGAATTGTATTGAGATCGTTTTCCACAGAGCTCAGATGTCAAAGCACAGCAGCAGCTCTCCACAGCGATCCTCTATAGCGCCCTTTCTCCCGCAGCTCCGTCCTCATTGGAAGGAAGCAAGAAAAAAGCAGCGTCGTAAAAGAGGTGACGGAGCTGTCCTCTCTATAAGAAGGGTGCCAGCGAGCCTTGCTCTCGCTTACGGCCACACCCCCTTGAGCACGCCTGATCTCGTCTGATCTCGGAAGCTAAACAGGGATGGGCCTGGTTAGTACTTGGATGGGAGACCGCCTGGGAATACCAGGTGCTGTAAGCTTTTAAGCGCAGGAGGCGCCCTATCCCCGCTCGCTCGCTCATTCCCCTGTTCACACGTGCAGTGCGGCTTGTCCGTCTGTTTATTTGTCAGCTTTGGCGAGACACGGGTGCTTGTGTATTAGCGTGAGCGTTTTTTATTCTGATCATGAACAGTTTTACAAGTCCGCAAAGGATCGAGGAAAGGTTTATCGCCAGCTGAAAAGAGACACAGCGCTTCGGCTGTGGAGACTTGTTCGGCTGGCGTTCGGGGAGTCGCGTTTTTCAGAATTGTATTGAGATCGTTTTCCACAGAGCTCAGATGTCAAAGCACAGCAGCAGCTCTCCACAGCGATCCTCTATAGCGCCCTTTCTCCCGCAGCTCCGTCCTCATTGGAAGGAAGCAAGAAAAAAGCAGCGTCGTAAAAGAGGTGACGGAGCTGTCCTCTCTATAAGAAGGGTGCCAGCGAGCCTTGCTCTCGCTTACGGCCACACCCCCTTGAGCACGCCTGATCTTGTCTGATCTCGGAAGCTAAACAGGGATGGGCCTGGTTAGTACTTGGATGGGAGACCGCCTGGGAATACCAGGTGCTGTAAGCTTTTAAGCGCAGGAGGCGCCCTATCCCCGCTCGCTCGCTCATTCCCCTGTTCACACGTGCAGTGCGGCTTGTCCGTCTGTTTATTTGTCAGCTTTGGCGAGACACGGGTGCTTGTGTATTAGCGTGAGCGTTTTTTATTCTGATCATGAACAGTTTTACAAGTCCGCAAAGGATCGAGGAAAGGTTTATCGCCAGCTGAAAAGAGACACAGCGCTTCGGCTGTGGAGACTTGTTCGGCTGGCGTTCGGGGAGTCGCGTTTTTCAGAATTGTATTGAGATCGTTTTCCACAGAGCTCAGATGTCAAAGCACAGCAGCAGCTCTCCACAGCGATCCTCTATAGCGCCCTTTCTCCCGCAGCTCCGTCCTCATTGGAAGGAAGCAAGAGTGAAAGGCTGAAGTGAAATAGAGCGGGGACGAAGGCAGTGAAGAGAGAGAACGTGGGAAGAAGAGAAAAACGCAAGGGAAAAAAAGCAGCGTCGTAAAAGAGGTGACGGAGCTGTCCTCTCTATAAGAAGGGTGCCAGCGAGCCTTGCTCTCGCTTACGGCCACACCCCCTTGAGCACGCCTGATCTCGTCTGATCTTGGAAGCTAAACAGGGATGGGCCTGGTTAGTACTTGGATGGGAGACCGCCTGGGAATACCAGGTGCTGTAAGCTTTTAAGCGCAGGAGGCGCCCTATCCCCGCTCGCTCGCTCATTCCCCTGTTCACACGTGCAGTGCGGCTTGTCCGTCTGTTTATTTGTCAGCTTTGGCGAGACACGGGTGCTTGTGTATTAGCGTGAGCGTTTTTTATTCTGATCATGAACAGTTTTACAAGTCCGCAAAGGATCGAGGAAAGGTTTATCGCCAGCTGAAAAGAGACACAGCGCTTCGGCTGTGGAGACTTGTTCGGCTGGCGTTCGGGGAGTCGCGTTTTTCAGAATTGTATTGAGATCGTTTTCCACAGAGCTCAGATGTCAAAGCACAGCAGCAGCTCTCCACAGCGATCCTCTATAGCGCCCTTTCTCCCGCAGCTCCGTCCTCATTGGAAGGAAGCAAGAGTGAAAGGCTGAAGTGAAATAGAGCGGGGACGAAGGCAGTGAAGAGAGAGAACGTGGGAAGAAGAGAAAAACGCAAGGGAAAAAAAGCAGCGTCGTAAAAGAGGTGACGGAGCTGTCCTCTCTATAAGAAGGGTGCCAGCGAGCCTTGCTCTCGCTTACGGCCACACCCCCTTGAGCACGCCTGATCTTGTCTGATCTCGGAAGCTAAACAGGGATGGGCCTGGTTAGTACTTGGATGGGAGACCGCCTGGGAATACCAGGTGCTGTAAGCTTTTAAGCGCAGGAGGCGCCCTATCCCCGCTCGCTCGCTCATTCCCCTGTTCACACGTGCAGTGCGGCTTGTCCGTCTGTTTATTTGTCAGCTTTGGCGAGACACGGGTGCTTGTGTATTAGCGTGAGCGTTTTTTATTCTGATCATGAACAGTTTTACAAGTCCGCAAAGGATCGAGGAAAGGTTTATCGCCAGCTGAAAAGAGACACAGCGCTTCGGCTGTGGAGACTTGTTCGGCTGGCGTTCGGGGAGTCGCGTTTTTCAGAATTGTATTGAGATCGTTTTCCACAGAGCTCAGATGTCAAAGCACAGCAGCAGCTCTCCACAGCGATCCTCTATAGCGCCCTTTCTCCCGCAGCTCCGTCCTCATTGGAAGGAAGCAAGAGTGAAAGGCTGAAGTGAAATAGAGCGGGGACGAAGGCAGTGAAGAGAGAGAACGTGGGAAGAAGAGAAAAACGCAAGGGAAAAAAAGCAGCGTCGTAAAAGAGGTGACGGAGCTGTCCTCTCTATAAGAAGGGTGCCAGCGAGCCTTGCTCTCGCTTACGGCCACACCCCCTTGAGCACGCCTGATCTC